>NC_083633.1:14020963-14192098 GCF_963584025.1 Labrus mixtus | reverse complement strand
CCCTTCTAAAAAGCTAAAAAGAGACCTTGGCATCAACTTTCAGCATTCCCTTCCTAAAGGCACCTGTACAATTAATCTAGCTTTTCTAACTGTGAGGAATTCAAACCAAGATGCAGCGAATACGTTTAACATTAACATACAATATGGACCTTCCTATGCTTTTGTAACACTTCTTGGTTGTTGATTTTGACAAAGACAGTGTACCAGTCCAGTTACCCAACAATATCGCATTTTTCAAAACAGGCAAAGTGTGAGTAGAGAAACTGTCTTTTTTTCCATAACTGTTGCTATTTTCACGCTTTGTCTGAATCATAATTATAATCTAAGGCCTACTGCTCAGTGCTCAATACAAAGCCCAAATGACATCTGAAACTACGAGGGCTCTAACAGAGACATGACGTTTAAATGACATCAAGAGCTCAAAGGGGCTGTCTGCCTCCATTAAGCTGCATTAATCTAAATACCCGGGACACACAATAATAACCTGCTTTTGTGTTTTAAAAGTGCATGTACACACAAACAAACACACACACACTCTCACGCACTGAAACACAATAAAACATCTGCTCATGCCTTTTATCGAAATTAAAACGCTGTAAAACAAATCCGGCATGGACACAGAAAGTCATAATAACGCAGGTTTGATTCATAACAGAGAGAGACGGAAATGACAAACAAACACTCAGACAGACGTCGACATACAGACATTTATATACATAATATATATATATCAATGCACACACACTTCAGGAGTGTATAACAGCTGTGGGATGACTCCTCCCCCACTGACCTAGATCAGTGATGATAGGGATGAAGTCTAAGTCCCCCCTCCCCCCCCCCCCCCCAACAACTTCGGTAAAAGATGGAGTTGCACAGCAATCCCTCTTTCAATGTTTCCTCTTCATAAAAAAAAAAAAATTGACATCTGCCCGATTTAAATACATATTCAAAATACATATAAAATAATTTACTTGTGACCTTTTTATCTTCGTTTCAGATAGGGAGTGTGGAAAAATGAGGGCGGCAGTAACTCACTGTATAGGGACTTGGACTGGGAACTGGAGGGTCGCCACCTCAAGTCCCCCTACGGACCAAGTGGGGAATTTGGGACTGGTTAATGGAGAGGTGCCAGTTCACTTCCTGAGTACTGCCATGGTTCCCTTAAGCAAGGCACTGCTTGGGGCGCCAGTCTCTGTGCAAGCCCCCTCACTCTGACATTACTCCGTTGATGCATGTCTAACAGTAACAGAGGAAAAGTTAAAAAATTTAAACTTCACAACCACTAAATGATGTGGATAGAAAGAAAAAGATGAGTTATTGGGTGACAGTTTTTAAGCCTCCAGATAATGCACTATAGTGGAATGTGCCAGTCAGATGGGCTGGAGGATCTGAGATAGCAGCAGGTATGAATGTGTGTATCCATGTATGGCACTGTTAGCGTGAGACAACACGACAAAGGGATTACATACACCCTGGAGCTTCTTTCTGATGCGTGCCTCGGCGAGGTTATGTGCTCAGTAAGAATGACAATTTTCATTTATAGAATTGAGTTTAAAGGATGAGCTGCAACATACAAAGATGATTTAGTTGCAACAGGCCAAATTTAAATTGTTCTGAATTATCCTTCGAGTCTGTTCTGGATCTTTAGTATAGGTGAACATGAATGCATAGTTATGTTATTGTTCATACTATATATCTATTGAAGACATATATTTGGGTGTTTGGCTTTCTTTTATTACGGTTTAACTCTTCTTAATCTGTTTGCTTCATGATCTGCAACTGCAATATTTTGGTCATTTTTGTGTTTTTACAATTTTTCTTATTTTCTATTCTCCTTGAGCTTTTTTTGTTTATGTCATAACTGGAATACATGTACAGGTGATTTTAACAGGAGAGCCGGATAGCCAAACGGTTGAGTCGCCCGCCCCATGTACTGAGGCTACAGTCCTCATTGCAGCAGCCGTTGGTTAGAATCCAACCTCTGCCCTTTGCTGCATGTCGTCCCCTGCTCTCTATTCCTAACATGTCTTGTCTCTCTTCAGATGTCCTATCCAATAAAGGCATCAAGGCCCAAAAAATCTCTTAACATGTAACTGCCAATACGATCAGGTAGCATAAGTTTCACTCACCTGTGTCCCCTCAGAGCTTAACTACGACTCCAAGTTGTCCTGTTGAAGTGCAGGAAACTGGAAAAGAAAGACATGAAGTTTGCTTCTCAAATATCAGATTGCTTACAGCACAACTCCGATGAGTAAAGACACAAAAATATTCACCTAAAAAAAACATTACTGCTCTTTAAAAACAGTGTAATGTGGACTTCCAAAGTAAAACAGGTTAATGGAGAGGACATCCTCCATCTGAGCGGCAGAAAAAGTGTCCGGATTTACAGTACCAAAGAAGACCCCGCCTCTATGGGCATGAACGCACACACATACTGACACACACACATACACACACCAGAAGTCATTGATTAGTCTAGGCCAGGGCTAATAGTCAGCGCTTACGTTTAGCTCCATCAGCTAAACCAATGGTCTAAAACCTCCTGGTCTCAGAGGACAGAAAGTCAGTGTGTGTATGTGTGTGTGTGTGTGTGTGTGTGTGTGACTGAGTGTGTTTGCAGTCGTGTGTGTTCACATTAAATCACCCCTTAAATAAAAAAGATTTACAGGTCCTTGATATATTAAATGCATGCTGTGACAAACTTTTAGCTCTACATTTTTCAGCTTTCAGGTCAAAGTGAAGTGAAGCTGATCTTTTTTTTGTTGCTTTAAGGCAAATGCTTTTGAGTTCTAAAGTAAAAAAAACATGTATTATATCACAGAGTGTTCAGGGAGAGGAAGCAGGAAGGAAAAAACAGAGTGAAGCTGCCACACCCTGCAAGTATTACAAAAAAGTAAGGCAGCACAGGGACTGGACTTATCACTCCATACTGACATATGTATTGTGTGTATGGTGAACCAATGAGTGAGAGGTTGTTATCACCATTGTCCAGAGAGTCTACGGACGCCATGGAGACCAGCTGAGGACTTCATCTGAGAGACAATTTCCTATTTATGAGTCAATAAGGCCTTAAAGAAATCAGTTACTTTGTGTTATTTGTTGTCACTTGATTTTTCAGACACATCAAGTTCCAGTGGGAATAAAACACATAGCTCCCCGGTGGGATTTAACTTCACTCATGCTATGAAAATAACACACAATAAAAAAAACAAAGGGTAGGAAAGAGGGATTTTTCTGTGCATGCATGTTTAATGTATCTAAGTTTGTTTTATGCATCTTGTGTTAAAAGTGTGATTTACCTGTTTCAAGAAAAACTCATCTTAACAATGAAGGTAAACGTGCAGAACAGTCTGTAGGTTTCATCACCGTCACTGGAAGCAAGTACAAGCTGATAAATAAACAAGATATGCCCTCACTCTTTGAATTCATTTTGTTACCAAAGCTACAGATCTGTGGTATAGTCAGTTTTATAAGGATTTCAGATATAGTACACATACACAGGATTTAATAGAAGTTACAAGAAAAACACATGTAGCAATAAGAAATGTCACTGTACATTGTGTAAGAATAACCGCCTTGAGTTGCTTAATTCCTGTTAGAAACGTAGTCAGGGTGACGTGATCTGAACCTGTCGAAATGAAAGGTCAAAACTCGTTCTTAACCTAAGAAACAGCAACGGAAGAATCCAAAGCCTATTTTCCTGTCCGCTCTGAGGATGGAGTTTGGATATATAGCACAGCAAACATTCATATTGTAATGTTTGTTCCAGCCCTTTAAGGACTCTTTATCTGCATACGCTTGAAATCAGAGCAAATGAACCTTGTAATGGACTGGTGTTAATAGCTGAGACAAGTTGTTTCTTCACCTACTCTTTCCCTCTTTGAGTCCTGGTTAAACAACTCCCCGGTTAAGTCAAATTAACACCGTTGTGTCAGCAACTCGGCTCTATTGGCTTGTACTGTGTGCTCAGTTAAGCATGAAAAACACGGGGAGTGATTTAATATTGGAAAAAAAATGTTGTGTAAGTCTATTAGCGATAATAAGACAAGGTCAGTAAAATGCTGCTGGGTGTTTAAAAAGCAGTTGATTAATCACTGTAGATTATTGATTGTGGTAACAGTGTGACATTAAAGAGATAATGAGTGTACTTTAACTGTGACTTGAGGATGGATCAATCTGGAATTATTAGAATAGCAGTCGGTCGTGCAGATCAATAGAGACAACAGAAGACGACAGAGGAGGTTTAAGAACATTTAATATCCAATTCAAATATAATCCCGTTTATGTAAGAGGAAAACATCTGTGACAAATAAAGAAATTGTGTAAAAATGTATTTGACATTCTATTTTCTTTAATGGCAATGTTTAAAAAATATGTTTGACGTGTGTTGAATGAAAATAAGGAAAAGTCATTAAAAAAATAACTGTAGATATGTTGTATAAGACTTTGTTTCTGTTCATATTTTAGCTGTACATCTAATTGGAACAAAACATACTGTTCCTTTGTACCATGAGAACAATACATTTTGCTTCTTCAGTACAAAAATAGAAAAAAAATACTCTGTTATAGTTTTTTTGTTGCTGCTGTTTTTGTGTAGTTTTTGCTCGCTACTATAAAGTCTGCATACAAATGAGTTTAGCAAAGGAGCTAAACAAAAAGCTACTTAGCACTTTTTCTCGATCGACTCCACCTAGAAAGGGGGAGACTGGGTGGAAATCTAATAGAACATATGCAGTGCAACGATACTTTTAAAATGTATTTATTACTGTACTGGCTTCAACACGCCTGTTAACTCCAAACAATCAATATTAGATATATTTATAAAACTTTTGATGCTTTATATCTTCATTCAACCGAGCAGTCGTTTCTTAAACTAGATTTACCATCAATGAGTTTTTTTATTCCTGTTTTTTTTTTTACTTGATACTTTTCTATTTTCAAATGAAAAATCACAACACTTTGAGTTGCTAAGTTGCTAAATGGTAATGGCTTGAGTGATATGTCAGGTTGTTGGTGATATTTGCTGTAAGAACAAAAACAGAAAGAGGAAAATCTGACTGGATTATCTAACAATTAAAACTGTCCAATCATGTCATTTTACAAAAGTAAAAACACAGACACGCCTCAGGACTATCTCTCTGTGAGGAAGTGTATTTGCGTATTTGTTTCTTAATGGATACCATGTCACACAAAACCCTCTTAATGTTACAACATTTTGAGAAAGAAAGAGACAAGGTATCAATTTGATAAAGAACTTTGGATAGTTTGGATAGTAAACATACTTTCTTAAGAAAGCAAAGTAGTAAGAACTTAATTTAAAAGAGTTTTTAAAATGAAGATAAAACAAAACTCTCAGTTTTCCAAATAAAACACGTTCAACATGTTTTTACACTTCATTGTATGAGTGACGGAAGTTTCAAGTTTGTTTGAGTGTATCCTTCAAGGGAAGACAAATCCACACACTGACCTGTGTAAGACAACGCAGTCAAGATTTCAGAAAATACATTTCAGTATCACTCTGCCGCACTTTATATGAAATTCAAAACACCTCGGGAATAAAAGGTTGCTGCATATAGTTTTCTTCACTGAGGTCCAGATAGTTTGGTTATGAGACGTTTAAAAGAAAGGTAAAGAACTTTTTCTTCTGGGAGAAGTGTCAAAATTAAATGGAAATGGAAACAAACACATTTGTACATTTTGAAAAAAAATTGGCTTTGTTGCATCCAGAGAGATTGGATATAAAGTGAAGAAAACAATAGTGCAGAGAAGAATCACTGGTGACACTGGTAAGTGATAGTCAGAGCAGAAAGTGGTCCATCCACGTGAAGTGTAAGAACAAGCGTTCTCTGGATATGGTGTGAGTTTAGACAGAGGGTGTAAAGAGTCATCAGTACTTAGTGCTGCTGTCGTTAGCACAGCGGCTAACGTAGGCTTCATAGATGGTGTCCAGGAATGAGCTGTCGGTCTGAAACACAAAAGATATCATCATGCATGTTTTAGTGCATGTATGCATGATTTTATTGCATGCTGTTTTAGCGATACAGATGTCTCAGTGGCAGATATTTTGAATATTTTTGGGTAATTTTGCCTTTATTGGATAGGACAACTGGAAAGAGACAGGAATCGATGGGATGAGAGAGTGGAGGGTGACATGCAGAAAAGGGCCGAGGCTGGATTCGCACTCACAGCCGATGCGTCGAGGACTGCAGCCTCTGTTCAGAACGGCTAGGCTATTACAGCGCCCTGTATTATTATTATTTTTACCTGGATCAGATGCAGCAGTGAGGCTTGAAGCTGGCTTTTTGTCAGAACTCTGGATAGGGTTGAAGGGGCATTTGCTGACATGCCACCAATAGACTTTGCCTGAGTGAACACACTGGGAGAGAGGAGCATGTCGGGGGCCACAGTGGCTGGTATCCGCTGGGGAGAAATGACCTAAACATGCATAGACAGGTATTAGTACTCCTTTAGTAATATTCTTAAACCCAAAATACCAACCAGGCAATATTAAAAATAAAATTCAGTGTCAACAGGTCAGAGAGAAGTTCTGACCGAGGTTACAGCACTCACCTGAAACTGCAGTGCAGCCTTTTGACCTGCAGTGGGTACGACAGAGCCGGCGCCTTGACCTTGACTTGGCCCCAGAAATCGCGGGGCCAGTCCTGGTCCCAGTCGAGGGGGATCATGGGGGGCCAGGCTTTGCTCTTGTTGGACCAGCTGGAGCTTTTGGAGGAGCTCGTGAGGCGACACCACACCGGACATCTGGGAAGACAGAGCTGTCAGGACGAAATGAGAGACAGAGGACCCTAATGATTAGAATCATCAAGATAGACCCAAACATACATAGTCTAAAGAATAGATCAAATAAATGACTTAGATTAAGTCTGTCAATTAGATGTTCTAAAGAGATGGTCACTAGTTTCATCAATCAGATGTTAAAAACAGACACAGAATAATCTGCTGATATAGTATGACATAATAACTGACACATAAAGTGGTTATAAAGGCCTCTGTGTGCTACCAAAACAATTATTTCACAATAGATCTTAGTTTTTGCTTTGTTTTTTGTTGTTTCCTGTCAAAGCGTCTTTGAGTATTTAAAAAAGCGCTATATAAATCTAATTTATTATTATTATTTTTATTAATAGCTATTAAGTACTGCTAATTTCTAGTTTCATCCATATACATATTGTACATAAATTGGTTTCTTCAGAAGCATTTAATTACAGATATACTTTTTTCTGCATTACCTTCTTCTTTACACTTTCTATCCTACTTTATTCTCTGTCTTCTGTAACTTTTTAAACTCTTTCTATGGCTCACCCTGCTCTCCTTCAGTTCTCTTCACCACACACACCTACAGCCCTGGTTTCTTGCCCTGCCTCTCTCTGTTTCTTTCGTCTTGCACGTGTCTGCTCTGCTGACTTTCTTCATCAGCAGCAAGTTTCATGAAGTCGTTTCAAGAGACTCCTTGTTCGCAATGTGGTGCACCGAAACAATCAAAACTAACACGTGTTGATTGACACCTGTGCCGTTCACTAACTTTTAAAAACAGCATCAACACAGTAGGTATATATTAAACAGGTGAGGTTGCATCTCCGCCAATGTATTTACATGTAGGATATGTCTCTCTCATGTGTTCTCGCTTTAGTTTCTCTAGTTTTTTTTTTTAGCACAGCAGGCATGTATTCCTCACCACAGGTACGGCAGAGGTAGAGAGTTAGCAGACAATGTCCACTCATATTCTAATCCTCAAAGATGCTTTTCGTTAAGGAAAAAAAATAAAAAGGACAAAAACGAGAAGCCAAAAACATCAAGTCACCTGATGTTGAGGCGGCATAATGGGGGGAACCTGCTGTATTTATTATAATTAATTATTTAACATTATTTAAAGTGATAGTAATTTGAAAAACTTAATTTGTAAACAACAGCAAAAGTTAAAGTCGTGTATTTTTACAAGTTACCCACAGGAATAGAATTTTGGCTCCACATGTATCAAACTGCGATGCTTTATGTACACTTTGTCAAAAATGATTCAGACTGAAGTAGAAGCTGTGTGAGACACTAAATAAACTACAAGTAAGTGACTGTTTTTTATTTTAGGAAATGATGTCGTACCTTGTGGATGTTGGAGGACTTGGTCATTGGTCACCTGAGTTGGAAGCACACCTGGTAAAGAAGGAAGAACGTGACTAATTTATCACCAATAAATTATTCTTTTAGTTTTATAAGTTGTAATTATGTAACTTTGCAATTTCTTCTATAATTCTTCTCTCTAAGGTTTGCTTAAAAGGTGTATGAAGAACACTTATACTGTAAGCATAAACATAGTCCCACCTGTTCCCTGTACAGCTGGAGCTGATTGGCTGATGTGCTGCGCCTCCGGTTGAGGCTTAGGCAAGCTGACAAAATGCTGCTGGCTTTGTTGCCCATGAAGGTGGGACCACGTCACAGAGTCCACCATTACAGGATGGGAAGAGAAACGGGGGTTCTGCTGCAGAGGAGGAGGAGGAGGAAGGTGGGAGCAACTCAGTGGCGGTGCAGCAGAGGCGAAGGAGGAAGAGGTTTGAGGAGGAGGCTGTGTTTGAAAAAGTCTCTTGATTGGGTCAGGTTGAAGCTGCTGTTGCTGGGGATGATGATGATGGTGCTGCGGAAGATGGTGCTGCTGGTGATGGTGGATCAGATGGTGATGGTGGTGGTGATGCTCCAGAGAAATCCCATTGTCACAAAGCCGGTTCTCGGGGGACTCTGACAACGTCTGAAGCACCCCTCCGACCCCTCTCTGTCCCTGCATGAGCTTCTGGATGGCTGGGCAGTGCTGAGGCTGCTCCTGCTGCTGCAGCGCAACAACATGTCCTGCATCTTCACCAACTGTTTGTCCTCCAATCACAGCCCCAGGCATGACCACATTCCCCTGACTGGAGGTGACACCTCTTCCAGAGTTCAGCGTTTCCTCGTATGTTAGCGCGCGGGCTACAGGTGGGCGAGAGACTTTTCCTGTTGATGGTGACCCCGTCCCAACTCCAGGGGCAGCTAAAGGAGAGACTGGCTGGGGTTTGGGTGGCTGTTGGGAGCCAAAAAGAGTGGCCAGAGAGAGAGGCTTAGGCTCAGCACCTTCAGTGTCCTGATGAGAAGGATGAGAAAAGGAAGGAGAACACTAAGTACAAGAGAGAAAGAGACTAAAACAGTCAATTATTAAGTATTTTTAAAGGACTCTTTAGATAAATACAATAGAAATACCACAGAATGCATCTGATGATATTTTTCCCAAGTCAGTCATAGCAATGTGTGGAATAGCATCGTCTGAATCCTGCCATGAAATGAAAAAGGACGTTCTACCTGAGCGTTTGGTTTAACAGGTATTGGTTTGATCAGGTTTGGGTTTCCAGAAAGAACACTGCTTCCACCAATCTCTTTAGGCTCTGATGTAGACTGCCCCTGTGAGAGAAAAAAACCCAACATATTTTATGGGGGCAAAAAAAAGAATAAGAAGCTCAAAGAATAAGAGATGCAGGGACAGAGAGACAGACAAAGGGGGAAAAAAGAACAATAAAAGACTCTACTTGCTTTTGGCAAGTTTGGGGAAATATGAAAAATCTAATTAACACAGTACAGCAGTTTTACAGAAAGAAACTGTAAGAGACTGTCTACTAATTCATTCAGAGTCTATACTTATGTGTTTCCGTACCTTGTCATATTCTGTGCGTGCTTTGGTCAACATCTGGATGATGTCCACTCCCTTCGCTTCACTACCTCCTCCTAAACCAAGTACTCCGCCTCCTCCTAAACCAAGTACTCCGCCTCCTCCGAAACCAAGTACTCCGCCTCCCCCTAAACCAAGTACTCCGCCTCCTCCTCCTGGGGACAACCATCCACCCTGACACTGAGCCAGGGCCTGCTCCTGCTGGGTCAGACTACACAAAACAAACGAGTCCATGTGAAAAAACAAATAAGACATAAAAGACAAGCAGTAGAGTAGTAAACTATCTTCAGGATAAGACTAACATAACAACCCTTAAACCTAATGTGCTTTGTTATTTAAGGCACATGATTAAAATTAATGTATTCCTTACCCTGGGTGCAAATTAAAATATACTGGGCTTTTTATTTTTGAAGTAGTTGTTTGCTTTAAGACCCAGACACTGTTCCATAAATAAACATGTGTTTACGTCTCTGTTGTTTGGAGACTAAGATATGCAACAAACAACCACACTCAGTCACCCCTGTTGTTTGAAGGGATGTATACATTTGGTTTGTGGATAAAAAAGCACTTACATCTTCATCCCCTGGGCAATGCGTTGACAGTCCTCCTTATCGTAGAACCAAATCCCATGGATAACCACTGAGCGGAGGAGGGAGAGAGGGACAAAGAGGTTCAGAAAAGGAGGGGGAGAGAGAGAGAGAGAGAGAGAGAGAGAGGAGATTGTTAGACCATATTTCAAAAAACATAAGAGTCTAGTGCAACTCCCGGGTCAATGATACAAATCTAGTTAACTGCTGAAATGATGAAACTGTTGAATTTTAAGATGCACCAGACAGTAAGGTCAGCAGACGACTAAATGAGTTCTCTAAAAATCAAATTAATACAGACATACTGTCGTACTATTCTCCTGCAATGACATCAGTGTAGTCCCGATGGACGTATAAACTGGTTATTATTAGTCCTGCTGGGTCTAAACTGAGTCATTTCCCAATGGGAACCAGAAGAACCAGCAGGGCCATTACAGCCCTCAGGAGTCTCCAGGTTACAAAAACATGGTCAATAAGGAAGAAATAATATTACATCGACACCCATTTGTCAAAGGATTACACAAAACGTAGGTTGTGTTTCATTACACCGGGAATCATTTTATTATTTTAATTTGCAACAGCTCCTCAGCGCAGAATTAAACAGGTAGCCTTGTTGCAATTACCCAATCATTGTCAGTCAAGAGGAACTCAGAAAAGGGACAAATTTAGTAGAAGGGTGTAGAAACAGTGACGGTCCATTTTAATTTATCCATTCGAGAAAGTTTGAAAATATGTTGAAATATTCAGTTCTTGTGCAAATGAGGAAAGTGACCAAACAATATGTTCCATTAGGTTCTCATCAAACGAGCAATTCAAAACCAAAGCCTCTTCACTGTCAGAATGCCAGAAATCATTCAATCCTTATAATCAAAAGGCTGACTACAAAAATGTGTGATCATATTTGCTTTAAACACAATCCCAAGGATTCAACCATCATCTAAATATTTTGCCAAAAATTTTCTTTCCATTTGATTAATCTTTTTTTAGAGAAACTCATCATGAGAAATTATTGCAATTCTCAGCTTTACGGACATTGTCTTTCACTCCATCTAGAAATATATTCAACAACTGCAGCCACCAAAAATATGATTCAATCTGTCAGAATATAGGAGAACAAGTCGGAGCAATTATTTGATGCCAGCTTTGTGTACTTTACAGTTGATAATCAGTGTGGATGAAACACAAAAGTTTGAGGTTTGATACCAAGTCCTTATCAATGCCGCCGGACATCAACTCACTCCTCAACACACTTAAGTGTCCAAAGTGGATCTCTGAGATAACGCTGCTCCAAAAGGCAGAAGAGGTTTAAGATAAGAGAAAGGAGAAGAATGAAACACTTCAGAAAGCAGCGGAGAAGCCGGAATTTAAACCAGACAGAATAGAAAACAGGATTCTGTGAGACACAAACACATTCCCACACAGACAGACATGCAGAAAAAATACACAAACGCACCCTTGGCTTCAGTGAGGTTGGACCAGCCACTGAGGTCAGTATGGATGAGGGCAACAGACAGAAAGGGATAGGCAGACTCACACACACACACGCCCACTCAAAGTTCAGTTGAGCCTGGGAAAAATCAGCCCCAGTACCAAATAAGTAAGTGCAGTGGGGAGCCTGTCTGGTGGAGCCAGAGCCACTTAGTGCTCACTGGGGATGAGACTGTTTGACAGAGACAGAGAGACACGCAGTCCAAGTCAGAGAGCTGGAAAATCGTGGAAAAAATTAGCAGAGACAGGTTTGAAATAGGGGGAAGTGAGGTGTGAGAAAGGAGATATTCAACAAGTCCATCAAGAGGTAAAGAGCTAGTCGAGAGAGCTCTAAAGCGGTCAGGAAAACACAGGCTGAGATGTTTCAATGAATGAAAGGAGACAGATATTAAAATAAAGAGACAAAAGGAGAGAAAAAAAGTTAAACAGAGGAAATTCTTACAGATTCTCACAAGTTTTAAGCTGCCCTCAGCCTCCAAAAGCCCAAACCTCAACGAGATAGAAGCCCCTCTGAGAAGGAGACATGCAGTGGGTGGGGGGAAGACTAAAACCAGTAGCACAGACAAAAGTGGCTACGAGTCACAGCTATCAGGATGTATGTTAGAGAGAAAGGGTTACAAGTCAACGGCACAAGAGATTGGGGGAGAGAGAGAGAGAGAGGAGGAAAGGAAGAGGGACATCTGCATTAAATAAGCAAAACAGAGAACTCTAAACAAGTGAACCAGACTGCGAACTCTCATGTCACATGGGCAGATAACTTCAAATGGAGGAGAATCGTGGGATCAGGAAGCGTCTCTAACTGAGGATTGTCAAATCTAAATATGACTGCATGCCTTCACAGTTTGAACGAGGAGTATTGGAGTAGTTGGTGATAATCATTCTCGTGAAGTCTGCGAGGGGTCGAGTACTACAGCTGTGTGGTCTTTCCAGACTCTCACGCTAACAGCGCACAATAGAGCACGTGGGAAGTCTGCTCAGCTGTAGATCTACAGTAACTCTGCTCTGACGGGACTTCAGCAGGACGAGGATATACCTTTTAATTTTAGAAGAACTTTATTTTTCCTACATCTGGGAAGCTTCAGCTAAATCTGTCCACTCTAACTACTCCATTGGGATTTTTGCTTTTCAGTTCAATCAAAAGTATTGGGCGTCATTCTTGCACGGCAGCATCACACTGAATGCAATTTGACGACACAGTAAGTGGATTTGGCTGCAACCCAAACTGCACTACTGGGACAACTTAGAAAGTAGAAGAACTTCACACACAGACATATTTCTAAGCAGACGTTTAGATCAAGATGGATTAGGTGTGTTTTCACTGCAGTAGGTGATCGGCTCTTACAGTAACACACATGCATGGTTGGATTGATTGTTGTCCAGGAAGAACAATCACTTGTTGGAATGCAATCCAAGGCATTGGAGGATGAGATCTAAAGATTACGGAAACTCTCATCTAAAAACACACACTTGCGTCTTCCCCTGAGGATTGACTACAGATACATTCAGCCCAAGTTCTAAGGAGGCTTTGCTGCAATCACTGAAGCAGCACGAGTAAAAGAGGAACTGTCACTTCACCTGAGCAGTGACCTTTATTACACTTTTGCTGGATACGGAATTCATTTGGCTGCAATCTAAGGTTCAATCTAAGCAAATTCAAGTTCAAGAGAGACATCGGCGGGGAGTACTGTACTTTAAGATTTCTAAGAGACCATTGGAGCCATGCTGAGAGGCCTGTTTCAGAGGAAACCTAAACATGAGAGACTGGAGGAGGAACCCGAGGTCAGATTTAAAGGTTCGATGGTGTCCGAGAGAGACCTGGGATACACATACGTAAGACCTGGAGGTAAGACTCAGTAAACCTGATATACACAGATAAGACATGCTTAGTAGAAAACTAACAAACGTTGACATTGAGCCTCCTAGATTAATCTGCATGTTTGGGTCAGTAGCATTGGAAGACAGGTATACAGAGCCAGAAGTATTTCTTCCACATGGCCTTGCATAATCTACACTGAAACAACCTGGAATTCAAATACATGTTGTGCTTTTAATAGTTTGATTGACGAAGAAGACATGACTTTGATGCTAAAGGTAGGCCAGGTTGCACTCAATCCAGGTTAGAGGAATCGTAATGTTTTATGGATATTCATTCATTTCCCCACTTTTAACCAAATGAGAGATTCAAATGAGATATTACCAGTCAATGTACCATATAGAGCAGAAAGCAGATATATTCAGATACTACCAATGGCTCGTTTAGGGGACTCCCTAAGGAGATAACGGTGTAACTAAGTTGCTACTTGGGATTCAAGGTGCTTATAGGATGGACTGTTAAAAGCGTTCTATCTCTACTTATCTTCTCTGAACTGCAGGAGGAATAATTACTTTCTCAGACAAACATGTCTCTTCTCTGAATCTTGCCCTGTTCTGTCCTATGTCTCCAAAGCGTATTTTTAGCCTGGGATGCCACTCGGTGCCAACTGCCATTCCAGGAAGTAACGGCAGCGCTGAGAGCTAAATGTTTGTCTAATGATAAGATTCCACGACCCTTGCACACAGAGGTCACACACAGTGGGACTGGCAGCATTACACTCATCCTGGGGCTTACATGGTCACATAGATCAGAAGTTAGCCAGGGGCAAAAAAAAAAACATGTTTTTCTTAGATGAGATGTGTTCCTGTTTAAAAACAGTTTTCTGGAAGAGTTTCCTCCACCCAAGAAATACCATTATCCGATAAATGCTCGGTGATTGTTGGCTAGACATTTTCCTTTCTCTTGGCGCATTTCTGCTCGCAAACATTTTATTTGGATCCAACAATCAGCAGCAGCTATGGTGATAAAAATCAGTATTGAGTGTAAACTTCTGTGTGCCTCCTTCTTTGGGTGCCTTGTTATCGGTCTTCAATCAGCAGACTCTCCTGGAAGCACTGACCATTAAGTTGGCTTTAAGCTGGACCCCATATTTCTTGTTTTATCAGAGGAGATAGTCATCAGATGAAGGGTGATTTCTGAGTTTACATCTTTTATAGTCTTTCCTTCCAAAATATGTTGGTTAGCTGTTCGCTTGAAATGTATTCCTCAGTACTTAAAATAGTGAAAGGCCGACTGCTATCCCACATAAACTTCAATGTGACTTGAGTGAAGATAAACCTGGGGTAATAGATTTTAAGGGCACAGATAAAGTATATTTCCTTGAGCTTTCAACAATGGCTAAAATAAGCCAAATGAAGGACCTACAATAAAAGAACCCGCTGGTATCTACGCAGCATTCCCCCTGCCTCTTACATCTTAGCCTGATGGAGGCTGTGAGACCATGACGGAGAAGGAGGGAGGTCTGTGTGTGTCAGTGATTCCTGAGTGTGTGTTTGTAGTATCAGTGACGGTTGTGGTGTATCTAATCTCTGCTTTGTGGTGCTGTCAGGCTCCTCTCCCACAGGGACACTCTGCAATGTGCATTTTTATGTGTGCGTGTGTGTGTGTCTGTGTGTATGTTTGTGAAAGCCAGATGTAGGTCTCAGAGGGAGACAGCCTGATAGAATTGGAGTCACTACAATACCTCTGCTCCTTATATGGTTGCCTGCTCACATGAACAGCTCGCTGCACACTTTGGTCACTCTGCCAAATTGTGTATCTTTTATCTAACTTCCTTCCTGTGGCTATAGATACACCAGGCCTTTTTAAGTGGAATATAATTGCATTACAATCAGGTCTTCAAAGTCATATAGATATGGGCTCAAATAGATTCTAAACTTAATTATACACAGTTTACATATACAGTAGCGTCCCTCATATAAGCAATCCAAGCACTCAGGGGAGCAACAAAAGAGTGATAAAGACACAGGTGTGGTTTACCGCTCTTTACCTGTTTAAGTTTGTCTCTACCTTAAAATAAAGTTGCCTCACTGTGTCTGGCTGCTTATGTAGCACAGAGAAGTCTCTTCATACCATAAAGTCTATGTAGCAAACCCTGGTTTTAAGCCATCTATGTCTGTGCAGTGTAACTCTAGCATTTCTGACCCCTATATGATCAGGGTTTCTTGCCGCTGTAAACATTTTTTCTTTGACAAATTGGTTGAATTTTGAAATGTTTGGTTGATAATGAAGTAAGCTGCACTTGTAATAACACACGCAGCCTGTATATCACTCTACTGCTGGTAAATATGACACTACAATGATTTTAAGACGTAGATGGAATGTGTATAAATCACACTCTAGTTGTCTGTACACATACTGTGCTCCAGATATTGTGTAAACAACTTGTTACACAAAAAACCTGAAGGTGTCAGTTATTAGCAAGCAGACATAAGAAGCATGCGTGTCTTTATCCTTACATCGGGCGTTGCGATAAAGCAGGAAGGGGTGCTGGAGCTGGAAGTCCAGGTCTTTGGTGATTGGCTCAGTCAAGTTCTCCATACTGAGTCTGTTCATGATGGTGAAACCATGCCTGGGAGATGCCAGTCTGAAATACAAAGCACAGACACTTGTGAGAAGGGAATCACAACAACTCGGGGAAAAAATGGCACCTCAGCTATGTCATCCCCTGCAGTATAACATATATTGTTGTGCTGAAAGAGAAAACAATGCAGGGCAAAGAAAGCTTACATTTACTGATCGATTTTTTTGCATGTGAACATCTAAATGTTGCAGTACTTCAAATTGATTTTAAGGTTTTACTTCTTACTTTTAAAGCACTTCATGGCCTGGCCCCAGAATAAATTTCTGAATATACCAGCCAGTGTGTAACCTGAGATCCTCAGGCAGGAACCTCCTTACTGTTCACACCTCAAACTTGAAAACTAAAGGAGATCGAGCATTTGTAGCTCGGGCTCCTCGGCTGTGGAACGACCTGCCTGGGGATCTCAGACTAGCTGCATCAGTATCTTCTTTTAAAAACACATTTTTATCGTAAGGCCTTCTTATAATCCTTGTTTCATCCAGGATGTTTTATTTATTTTACTGTTAACTTTAGCCAATCTTTGTCTCGGTTGTTTCTCTTTTCTCTGTTGATTGAATGATTGCTGCACTGTTGTTTTATTTTTCATGCTTTTAATAGGATTTTATTGTTGTGTATTTGTTTTTTCTTTTTTCTGTAAAGCACTTTGTGACGTTGGTTTTGATAAGTGCTTTATAAATACACTTTATTATTATTATTATTATTATAAATATGTCTGTTCAGGGGCTTTACAATTTCAAAAAAGAACAGTACTTTTACAATTAAAAAAGAACAGTACTTCAATTGAATTTTGTAAAATCTTAAAACTACGAGATGTCAGAGTAAAAAAAAAAACGTCATTACCTTGTGTAGATAAAAAGGGTGCCTTCCACCTCTGTCTTCTCCTAAAACACACACACACACACACACACACACACACACACACACACACACACACACACACACACACACACACACACACACACACACACACAGAGAAACACACACAAACACAAACACACGTGTATAAGGAAGCAGTTATGGCTGGTTGCTGCGTTTGTGACACTTTCTACTTCGGTGTACAACAAAAAAGTATGTGATAAAATCGTCACTGGGTCAAGCAGATTCAAACCCTTACAAAAACACCAAACCCTTACAAACAAACACACCAAACCCTTAAAAACCAAACACACCAAACCCTTACAAACAAACACACCAAACCCTTACAAACACACACCTTCCCCTGCAAAACAATCGTGCACAAATCTCGACACAGGAACATAAGGTGAGAACAATTTCTTGAAACTATTGTGTTGTATTCAAGGAAGTTAACATTCCTATATATGCATCTGGAAGTAACTATTTCACACAGCCAATCACAACAGCATGGGGTTCCAACTACAGTCCTGATTTGGAGTAAATCTGTGTCCGTGACAAAGCGCGCCGACACAGAGGAAGCTAAGCTATGTTAGCACACGGTCCCGTCAATCAGACTTACCCACTCGTTTCCTCTGTTGTTATACGTATACAGAGCAACTTGACTGGCAACGTCCACAATGTTGTTGATGTATGGGTCTTGTCGTTGCAAAGCTGCCAGACTTATGTCTAGTCCTTTTGCGGTGAGACAGCTGCTGCTACCTGCAGAAGTCGCTGTCATTGTTCCCTATGGAGAGCTTAGCTCGCTACTTAGCTTCAGCGGCTAACGAAGAAAGAAGAGATAAAAAAACAAACCAGCGACGAGGTAAAAATCCGAAAAATAAATATATAGTTTAGCAGACGCTTGTTTGGAAAATTAAGACACGCAAGATTCAAAAACCAAAGAGTTATCGAGTTCTATCTAGCATGAGTGAGTTTGTAAACGGCCATGTTTAGCCGGAGAGATTGTAAACAACCAGACATGAGTAGTTGCGTAGCCGGGTCGAAGATTTCAGACTTTTCAATCAACATGGAAAAATCGATTGAGAATTTCAGTTTTCTGTGTTGAAAACGCAAAAATTGTGTTTTTTCCCCCCCAGACACACATTTGCAATAATCAAATGTTTACGTGGGGGGATATAATTAGTGGCACTTAGGACCTGTATGTGTAACGCAGATTTTCATAAATTTCTTAATATTTCTGGGAAAGAAAACGAAAAGGTTTTAATTATGTTCAATTCAATTCAATTCAAAAAAACTTTATTTGTCCCCGGGGGGCAATTCAAAGGCACACAGAGCAGTAAATTAACAACAGTGCAAGTACGAAACATTTTAGACCTAAATATAAAGTGTCAATTTAAATACAACTTAAAGCTTAGACTTAACTTAAAAATACAAAATATAAAGGAGTAGCTATAAGTGGACAGTGATCGGATGTAAACAGGTGTAACCATAACTATGTGCAGTAAACGAGGAATAAATATATATATACAGAGCTATGTTGGACATTATTGCACATCTTTTTGTCTAGTAAATACAAGTGAAAGGCTGATGTTTCCCTTCTGTCACCTCTGCATTATGTATTTCAGTTTAAGGCAACTGGCAACCTAAAAACACATTGTAGTTGCATTTCCAATAAAATCCACTAGGGGGCATCAACAGGATGATTTAGACACAACCATCCAGTCTTTATCCATAGCCTACTGCATGGGCTGGAACCAGAACTGATTTGAAAGTCTGAACAAGACTGTTTTTAGAAGTGCGCCTCGAGAGTTTTGTCGAAGTTGAAAAGATACACTTGTAAAAGCAGTTACACCATGTTCTTTTGGATTTTTTTTCGACTGATCTATCCCCATGCAAAGAGAAATAACACTGTTTTAGACTCCTTGCACAGTTCAGGATATATTTGAATCTTAAGATATATCTTTTTAACTGCATATGTATTAAAAAACAGCATGTTTAATTCATACCCAGTATGAAAGTTTTCTTCTCATCATTCAAACATTGCAGGAATGGAAATAAAGGCAGTAGCCTAAGTGTTGTATACACTAAATTATATTCATTTCTGATGGTTTAGTCTTGTTATTTTCTTCTTAAGTCACGTATGCGTTCTCCATAACTTCTGCCCCCGTTTGTGCTGAAAATAGTTTCTCTAGTTTCTTGGCTGATTTAGACGCAGTGTTTTATCTCCCTGCAAACATCGGCTCAAGGGTTCCGAAATGAGACAAACCTATCCTGAAATGAATACTCAAGGACAGAACAGAAACGGATACAGTAACAGGACTTTCAGGGCTTTATATTTCCAAAATCAATACCAGCCCTGTAGCCATATCACACAATCAACTGAACTATCTGACAGTTATCTTCTATTTTCAGTTGAACATTTCCTGTTTTGATGTGAGGGTAATTGAGGCAACTTCATTCTTTTTTTATCCCCAAATTACCATTATTTAGCATTCCATACAAAATATGCACTCCTACAATGCTCTGGAGTAAACTTAGTTCAGTGCTTACACTGCAGCAGAGATGCTCAACAGCTGCCGTGGATCCATCAACATTCATGCTCGAGTGTCCTTGAGAAGCAACGACCATCCAGCTTCTTAAGCAGCACTGGATGAAAGCATCTGCTTTTGCTACTTATAGCAACTTCTGCTCTTTAATGGGAATTCCAGGCACTTCCAGGTCCAACTATGACACTCCTGCCTCGACAGTTACAGAAAAGTAGTCACTTTGTGGATCAGTAAGGGCCTGTTTGTATCAGCAAGTACTGCATGTGTATTATTTCGTCAGACTGGCAGTGTGTATGCGTGTTTTGAGGTGTGTATCTGCTTGTTTCTTACTCAGGGTGGTATCTATCTGTTTGTCAGAAGGTGTGTGTTTGTCAATAATGAGGCTAATGAGTTATCCATCAGCGGATCAATACTGTCTATAACCGTTCAGTCGAGATTGAGTGTTTTCCTCTGATTGGTTGGGGTAAGCCAGGAGGTGCTCCCAGGCAGGAAGGATAATAGGATATAACCAGTAAGTAGTTTTTGTTTTAATTTAACAGAAGAAGAATACACATTGTTCTGGGGAGAGACATTGAAGTATTTGGGTCCACATGGCATAAAAAGATGTGCATGCACGTCCATGCACATGCAAACATTTTTACAACAGTCATGCTTTCTGTCAATAGATGACTTGTTGCATAACGAGTTGAGGCATTGTTGTTGCACGGGGGTGGAAACATTAAGAAGCAAAAAGGTCAGTTTTTATTAAAAAAATTGAATTTTTCAACGAAAATCATCATTATGTATAGAGCACTTTCAATGTGTTCTTTTCCTGTGTTTGCACACACTCGTGGGACTATGTGGTGAAATATACCTGTAATTAGTGTGAAACAAATCTCCAACTGACATAGTGGAAACCTTACATGATTTTATTTATCCTGCTTAAGCCATCAGTAAAGAATAAGGGGACGAGGGCTTGGAGGTTAGGGTCAAAATGAAAGGGTGATAGATGGCCCGCTGGAGTGGTCAATATCTGTTCATCATGGCTTCAGGTGGGGACATTATGTTAAGTATTCACCTTGAAGTCTGTGTAGGTTCTCAGTCATCCAGGTCATGGTAAATTCCAAGATTGATCCAAAGGCAACTGGACTTGGTAGATCCGAGACTGTGGAACAACCTTCCTGAGGGTCTGAGAGGAGCCCAGAATATCGAGATTTTTAAACGCAGTCTTAAAACTAATTTATTCAGTCTGGCTTTTATATAGTGTTTTATATAAATTCAAATCTTAACATTTCTGTATTGTCTTTTTTATCCTACTACAATTTTAAATATTTTCCTCTTGTGTATTTATTTTAATATCTTGTTGCTTTTATGTGTCATATTTTATTGTATTTTATTTTTATACATATATTTTATTTTTAATTCTTATTGGTGTGCATTGGTCTCTCAATGATTTTATCAATGATTTTATAAACTACTTTTCGTCAATAACTTTTCTGCACTCTTGTTAAGCACTTTGAACTGCAATTTAATTTGTCTGAAAGGTGCTATATAAATAAAGTTTGATTGATTGATTGATTGATTGATTGATCCTTAAGACGTTTCACCTTGTCATCACACCAATCATGTGAAAAGTACATTAATAGATGCATAAAACATTTGTTTGTGTTATCTCTTTGTAATCAGCAGTGTTCTATTTTACTGGCTGTGATTTAAAATGTAACCTCATATTGCTACTTTATCTCTGCAATTTTAACTTTTAGAGCTAATCTGTTTGTTAGCAGCGAGGAGGCTATATACATTATTTAATATCGATGCTATAGGATAACTTATTAAAAGCATCAATTAGAAAGTTTTTAAGTTCTTTGTTGTCTGACTTTTAAATGGGGAAGTGATCAGAGCTTTATATTAAGTGCATGAATCTGTCATATCTTGGTTTTAGTTGAAAGGCAATGCATGAATCAAGATCTAAAGACATGAACTCTACCTACCAGCACTGTTTAAAGCAGCAGCCTCTGTTATGAGGGGATTCCCGTTTGACTGACCATCAGACTTTCGGTTTCCCACATGGGATACATGTGAGAGTGTTTGTGTCTGCAGAGATTCCCAGAGACCGACAGAGCTTAGGAGTCACACACACATGCTCACACACATAGAAAAGGGGGTCGGGAACTGCAAATATAGAACGGTCATAAATAGAATTGATATTCTATGTGCAGGCTGGATTTCAGAGAACATGTGTGTATGTGAGTCCGTGTGTGTTTGTGCTTCCTCTGGGCACAAATGTCTGTTCCCACGACCTGCCCTCCATCCGTTCTTCCTTCCTTCAATCCTTCCTTCTGTCTGTCCCTCCATTCACGGGCCAGTGTAATCAAACAGAGGCCGCTTTGGACAGAAAGTGAACGGGAGACTCAGAGTGCTGATACGCTCTCCATCTGTGTCACTATCAGAAGAGGGCTGATCACTGAATCATCTGCAGGAGTAAGGAGTAACAAACATTTGAGTACAATGTCCAGAACTTTGATTCAAACACTTTAACACTGACTTGAAAATCATCCGAGTTTCCCTTGTTTGCGATTAAGTTTACATACAGAAAAAAAGCTAAAAAGGATTAAAACAAAGGAAAAAAGGACAATAATTAAAAAAAAATGAAACAGTCGCTCAGTGTGAGGTGAAGAGGTTTGAGTTTGTCTTGAAGTTTCCAGTAGAAGTAGGAGTACTTTGTTTAAGGATTTACACTTCCTGCTGCTATATTGAATTCTACTGAAGGTCTAAGAGGAACTTTTTTCTCGTCTTCATTTTACCATGAGCTTTAGTTATAGGCCTGTAGGAATATTGATACAGCTGAGTATTGTTGTGTTGTGTTTTGTGAGAATGTATGGGTTACCGTGTGCGTACTAGCCAATTAGAGACAGAGTGTGTGTGTGTGTGTGTGTGTGTGTGTGTGTGTGTGTGTGTGTGTGTGTGTGTGTGTGTGTGTGTGTGTGGGGGGGGGGTCATCCCTTCAACATCCTTGGAAAGAAAATTACAGCATACTTCTGAATATTGTCAACCAATTGATGGTGTGAATAAGAGGAGATTTAGACGTGGGTATACCCTATGGAGACTGAAAAATAGGTGAGTATACTTCATAGACCTGCGTTTACCCTCTACACCTCTGCTTGTAACTTCCCTTTCTGTCTTTGAGCTGTGTCATGTTCCATGAAGGGCTTACCTCCCATTTACATCTCTTTGATGCTTCTGCATCCAGAATAGGCCAAATTAAAAACCACTATTCCAGCAGAAAAACTACAGAAACATCATATGAAAATACTAACTTGCATGGCAGAACTTTATTTTTGATGCGATATCCCGCCCCGAAAAGGACCTCACAACCAATCAGCTTCATCTTGTAACCGTTTGTTGGGACTGCCAGTCACAGCTTTGTAGGCTTCAAAGCGTGTGTACACAAAACTGTGTACAGTTTTACACTTAAATGCTGCTTTGCATGATCACACTATTATGAATGATCTGATAATACAGGTATACAGGATAATATTCTGTATTAGTAACTTCTGAAATTATGCATTTTAATAACAATACAGTCAGTACTGACAACAGAAAGTTATTTCCATTCATTGATCAGTGCCAGGATTCAACCATCTTCTCTTCCAAATACACAGGACATTAACATAACATTTGCATAACAAAACCCTACATACTGTTCATAATCAGACAATTCATCTGTCAGAGGACACAAACAGAATCATTAATGAGCTGTTTCCCTGTCTTTACTATGTCTGCAGTGACACATGAAGACAAAAAGCTTTATTCTATTACAGGCTGGTGGGAGGCGATTTAGTGCTACAGCTCTGATCAAATGAATGCAGGCTCGGTTGAGTCATCGGATTCACCACCTGATTATAGCTTGCGATCAGACTGACATAAGGCCTGCACATTCTGAAGTTCCTATTCTGTGTCAAATACAATTAAATGGGACGGCCGGAGCCACAATTAGAATCTTTAAAAAGCTGTTCAGTGCCTTCAATACATCCTGATGGATTCTCAAAGCCAATTATCTGGTTTTTCTGAGGCATTACTGTACCTCTTTTTACACACATTTCACATTTTTAATGAGACATAACTAATATTATGAGTTTATCCACACACAAAAAACAGGAAATGCATTTGAGAATGAGCTCTAAACTCAGAGTAGATGCTGTTTCATCTTTTTTAGTTGGTGAGATTGCATTACAAAAACGAAACCCAACAGAAGCTAAAGAGAGAGGGACAATCAAACAATGACAATTACAGTCATCAATATTTAGGTAAGTGTCGGACAAGATCTCCTGGAAAAGACTAAGATGGAGATCCTTGAGAAGAATAGAAATAACTTATTAAGAGGAAAAGAGAGGTTGGAGAGAAACCAGATTGAAGTATTGATAATGAAGTCATCTTTGATTATGGTTGGGTCTGGTTACATGTGCTGGAGGTAGAGGTTTTGGTTTGTGTTATGTGATTGTGAGAACTTTGTTTGTAGGGTACAGATGTTGCAGGTGTAGGAAGAAATAAGTAAGGTGATATAGTAGAAAAAATGTGATGTAATAATATAAAGCAAAAAAGTCAACCTTACAGCATAAATCATAGTGATGGTAATGTAATAGAGAAGTAACAGAATATATATGCAGCATGTATTAAACCTAAACACATGCACATGTGCACGCACCCACAAACAAACATCACACACTTAAATATGTAATGATGTGTGCTTGTACTTTGTTTGTTATCATATAATATTATCTTTTATGATATGGTGTAGTGGTCATTTAGGTTTTGATACATCTTTAACATCAAGCTGCCTGTGGAGACCTTTTTTTAAAAAAAAGCTCAATTTGAGATGAGACGTGTTTTATTTGGGGCAAATCAAAAGCTACAGTGCCAAGCAGAGCCAGTGTCACACAACTTGGTGAAAAGACATTGAGTTAAGAGCTGGTGCTTGGAGTCATTTTGTTGCTTTGTTACCAAAGAAAATTGGCAAATGTCTCCAGAAAACTGTCTTTGTGTGCCTGAAAATTGAGGTCCTAGCAATTAAGGATAATTTTAAATCCAATACTCGACTGTTCTGAAGACACAAAGAGTGGAAACATCTGAATTGTAAAACATATTTCATTGTCCTAAGTTCACATTCAGTCCATCACCTTCTACCTCATGAGTTGGGTGTCTGTATTTACACAATCCAAATATCTGTAAATCGGCTTCCTTGTGGTTTCTCTCAGTTAAAGAGAGCCATGAAAGATCAGAGCTTGAGTCAATGAAAGAGCTGAAAAACCCGATCTTCAGTGTGTGCGTGTGTAAACAGAGACTCGGCCAAAGAAAAGAACAGGAGGGTTGAAAGAGTCCAGATGTGGGGGAATAAACGGCAATTCACAAGTAGCTTCAAAATATTTCTGATTTCTGAAATTAGGGTCTAAGCCTTCTTCAGCCTGCTATGGAGCATTATTCCATTTTCAACCTCCCTCCCTTTTGTTGAATCCCTCTATCTCACAGGCACTCTAACTTCATTTCCACCAAGTCTCTATCTTCGTCTTTGGGACAAATTCATGGGGTTTGCCACCTTTTAGCTCTTTTTATGTATTTTCTCTGACCATCTGTTCCTTTTAGGATGTTGGAAGTTCTCTTCTGTTTTTGTCCACCTCCTCTACACACACACACACACACACACACACACACACACACACACACACACACTTCATTAACATCATCATCTTTGTCCTCATCATCACAATCATCATCATCTGGAGACCAGCCGCCGCTTGCCTATACAGTCTCCCTCCTTTCTGCCTTTTTCTCTGGCACACACACAGTCACACACACATCTGGAAACAGTCAAGGCGTCTACATGCACGAAGAGGGGGGGCTACCTCTCTCTCTCTCTCTCTCTCTCTCTCTCTCTCTCTCTCTCTCTCTCTCGCGGTATCACTGCAGAGCTGAGCTGCAGGGGCAGCAGAGGCAGAGAGAAGAGTGAGCTCCAACTCCCGATCAGTGAGACACTGACAGACAGAGAGACAGGCTCACAGACAGACAGGCACACAGACTGACAGACCGCCGGACCACCATGGACTGGATCAGGACAGAGAACCCGGTCTCCGGATGAGACAGGACGGCCTGGCTTCTGTGTTTTTTTCGGGGGGACTCTGCTTTAGATACGTGGAATAACGGACTACCTATTGGGAGATTTAACCCCGTGCTACCCGTGATGGAATATTTACGCTCTTCTCATCTCCAAATTGTTCTCCTCTTCTCTTCCTCCTACTCCTTCTCTTCCTCCACCACCACCTCTTCTTCTTCATCCTCTCACATTTTGACACACTGCTGAAGATGCGCACGAATGCGTATTTTGCGCACTTCCATTGCGACCGTCACTGACAGCGCCCCGTGCTTTATAACCTTTTGAAACCTAATTTTTTTTGAAAAGAAGAAGGGAGGAGGACAGAAAGAAAGAGTGAGAGAGCGAGGTGTGAATTGAATTGAACGCGGTGCTAGTCTCATGTTTCTCGCCTAGGGCCCGGATGTACCGAGAGATGCACCGGTGCGTTTTCCCAACCGGTTCCGCCGAAAGCTCTCTCTTTTTTCTCGCCTTCACCTCCATCATGGGGATTAGGTAATATTCACTCCATCCGAAGAAACCCTCCCCGTAAAAAAGAAAAACGGATTACCCTCAAAAAACTGTCCGTGCCAGACAGTTCTTTCTTCTTTTCTCCCTTTTTTGATTTCTTTAGTTTTGGGGGGCTTTTTTTTTTTTTTTACCTCCTCGTGTTATCTCCCCTCCTTCTCCTCTCTACCTCTCTTCCATTCACCCATAGGGATAACGCCGGACTACATTTATGGTAAATGAAAGCAAAAACATGTACATCCCGGAGGACACCCTTGAGAACCATCAAGGTATGTGATTTTTATTTTTTTCAAAAGACGCAAACATGTTGTAAGTGTGCATGAGAGGAGGAGAGGAAGAAGAAGAAGAGGGAGGGAATAAGAGGGGTATGATGATCTGGAAATGGGAATGGGATAGGGAAAGAGAAGGAGGTGGAGGCAGGGGGGGGGGGGGGAAGGGGTGCTAGCTTCTCTCCTGGTTATCAACAGATTCACCTCGACTTTTCCTCTGTGTGTTTGTTTTTTTTAATCTTCTCCACGCTTTATGAGCAGTTTGTGCAGCAAGTCAACTTGTGCCAAAATAACGCAACAAATGCTGCATGAGAGATGTGCACGACGAGGCCTCTTTCCTGCTCGGTTAAGTCCACATTTTGGGGGGTTTGACAGGCCTGTGAATATCTGAACAGTGGCATAATGGGTGGGCAGTGGTCATATTTAGCCAACAGGCACTTTGTAGGCGGAGATCTTTATTGTTCAAGACAGAAAATGACAGCAAACGCGCGTTTCTGTAAATGATTTGGCAGATCTTCTCTTCCTTGAGGCTTTCTGTGAATAACCTGCACACGCAGGTTTTTAATTGTGTGATTCAGAAATGAAAACACTGGATGGTGGTTAAGGAGCAGGCGATTGAACAGCAAACACGGATACGCGCGCTCGATCACAATCGATCCCCCCTTCCTCTATAATCAATAGTCGTATTTCTCATGTTTTAATCCAAGTTTTCACGTCCGCGAGGGTCTCCTTAATAGCAGCGCGCGAGAGAGAATCGCACAGGGATGACAGGTGGCAGTAAGGGGGGCCTGCAGGACTTACTTGCCTGCTGAGAACTGGGTTGATGATGTGCTATTTTATAGTGGAGGCAGGCGAGGATAGTGTTGTTTTCAGTACAAAACACGACTAAACTTCCACATGGTAACTTTTTTTTTAAATAGTTTAAGGGCCAAGCCGTGCAGAGAGTGAGTGGAGATCCGGGGCTGTGTTGTGTTTGACGGGGAGGAAAGGGTCTGTTTGCATTGCGCAGTATTACGCGTCGCTCCTTCCACCCACGTTGCAGAGAGCAAAGCCCAGCGATGCGTTCATCGCTTCATGCAAGGCCCGGACATTGTAATTCAACACTGGCTTTGTTTATCACGTCGCTATTATCGTCCTCACGAGCGTTTACAGCGGCGTCGTCGTCGCTTTCGTCCGCCACTTCTTCCATCACAACCACAGCACACCTCTTCGCCTTGGCGACAGGTTCCATAGCAACAGGGGATGAGGAGAGGGGTGGCGGTGTGTGTGTGTGTGTGTGTGTGTGTGTGTGTGTGTGTGTGTGTGTGTGTGTGTGTGTGTGTGTGCGTGTATGTGCTCTGATCAGTGTTGCAGCGAGGCACGTTCACCAACAGTTTGCTAACGAGGAGCAACTAATCATAGGTTGGATGTTACCTGCAGAGGCTGCAGCACAGTTTAGATGAAGGCAGCACAAACAGAATGGTATCATCGTGAAGGGCAGGTGTGTGTTTGTGTGTAGGAGAAATTACACTACCTCGATCACAATAATAGACCTACCTTTACTCCATCTCAACATTCACGTCTCAAATGGCCCTTATTGTAAGCAATGCACATCATCATCAGCATCATCATTTAAACTGATCACTGCACTTCAGTCCGTCAGTCAAATCAGGAAAATTGCTAAACAAACTTGAAAGACACAAATAGGATTTTAATGTTTAACAAGTAGCTCCTTTATGTCTTCAAACTTACAAAAAAATACCAAGATGAGCTGACACTGGGGTTACAAACGGCTTACTTTTGGGTAAAAAAGACTAAAAACTGAATTCAAATGTCACAATAAAAGGTGTTTCAGCTATGACTGCACATGGCTGCAACGAACAACAACCAAACCTCAGATGAGGCCTATTGTTGGAAGGTGTGTTTGTCCTAATTCTCTATTTTACGTCGAAAAATACACACCTGACTTCTCCAGATCAACAAAGTGTGCCCAAATCATCTGATTTAATTAACATGGAAAACTGTTAACGCCCTGTCTTGATATTCATTTTAACTTCCTGATAATCATTGTGATGAAAGTGTAGTTTAGGCCTACGTAAAGTGAACTTTGAAGTCTTCTTGGGTGGTGGTTTCAGCACCACGGACAGTTCATTCTTCATTGGTGTATTGACAGCTCCATGACAGCTGCTGAGTTACAGAGACACACGTGAGCACTGCTTGTATCCAGCTATACACAAACAGCTGCTTTCATATGTTAGAGACTCAGGTATTTTGCTGATCAAATACATGATATAGAGTGTTTCAGTGGGAGAAACCTAGACTCATAAAATATCAACAATTTCAAAGCATCCCATGTTAGATTTACCTTAACTACTTTTATTTATCAAAGGAAGTGGCTTTTAAAAAGAAGGGAAATACAAGGGGTAAAGTTTAAATATCTCCCTGCAGATATATAAGATGACAGGGTTTATATTGTGGTGTAGTTCTTAGAGATCATCTTTAACCAAAAGTTTTAACAGTTCTCATGTAACTCCCACTGACAGCAAGGATAAAGCCCAGCAAGCTGTTTTTGACCCTGACCTCTCTTCTCTGTGCCCGTGGTGTCCTCTGTTCTCCTGCAGGGAAAATGAGTCCTCCCAACACATAAAAAAAGAAGATAAGCTAATATTCTGAAGCATATGTTGCAGTTCCTACTCCATATCTACATCCTCTCTGGGGTTGCAATAGAGTTAATGTCAAAGAAAATGCGACTTGTCACATGTAGAGCATGGACATGTTTTGGAACACACACATGCAACCATGCTGATACACACACTCATTAAAGCAGCCGTTTTCAGCAGTGCAATCAGAGAGTTAATTTTCCCTGTGGGCATTGTGCCAGAGGCATGATACGTCTGCTAAGGTTATTAATTGGTTTGTGATGGTAACACTTAGGTGCTGGCTGGGCCCCCTGACAATTCACCTGACTCTAATGATTCCACCCAATATAATCACTGATTTCATTGGAGTCATCGCAAAAAGAGATGCTGCAAAAAGCCCCTGATGTGTTCACTGATATGCTTTCATGAAGAACTTTTGCCTGGTAATGTTGCTGCAGAGTGTTTTCGGCCTTATTTATGTGCTTGTAAAAAGTCTTGGTATAGCTTACTTTTGTCAGACACAGTAAAGAGAAATAAAGTTTAGAAGATTATATTGGACTAATTTGTTTTATTTTATTTTAAAACACTTGGAAAAAACAGCGTGTGGCAAAGATTTTCCCTGCCACAAATAAAGGAAACTAATGAAGTATTTCTTTTAAATGTGTTTTAATTAGAATCCACAGGAGCAGAGATGTAACTGAGCGAGCTAAGCCTTCTATTTGTATGCTTAAGGTGGATGGAAATCTGGCCAATTAACACAAATCTATAACTCTATCCAGTTGTTGCTCAATATCAGACGCAGAGGTGAAAAAGATAGGAATTGAGAACTGGAGAACTTTTTTCAGGCTGTGGCTTCAGCTCTGAATGTTGTCTTTCAAAAACGTAGCCTGGGTCTGTTTATAGCTTTGTTTAAACCTCATCAACTAGTATACTCTCACACTCGCCTCTTACTTACCTGGTATACTATAATACAGTCTTTTGGTCCTGCTTGCAAACCAGTTTTAGCTAAAAGAAGGTTATAATTCATTTGTTTTTATAGTGTCTTTTCTAAAAGGGCCTGGTATTTATAGTAACAATCACTTCAGCTCACTTTATATTTTTAAAGTTGACATTTTGTGCAGATAACACCAACACTGACTGTCTCTATTATAAACAAAAATAGCTCACCTTGTTACCATGTTGCAATTAAATATGACCCATTTTGATCTAACAATGTCCCCCTTTATCCCCTCCTCTCACAGAAAAATGAAATTGCATTCGCTTTTCACACAAAAGGACACTGCCGTGTGTGCGTGCTTGTAGTTTAATTTGTATTTGTGTCTGTAATTATCCATGTCTGTGAGTAGCAGAGAGACAAACAGACTCTCTCTTCAGTGAATCTTCCCCTACCTTGCTTCATGCAGAATGTTACCACCCTTCATAATTCAGTGGCAGAGGCAGAAAAGCTGAAATAATAGGACAAAATTGTTGCATGTGAGTTTTAACCTTCGTACTCGTGCTCAACTTAACCGTCCCTCATATTTATTCAACCACAGTCTGCTGCTGCCCGCTGAGCTGCTTTAGCAGAGGAATTGGGGTTTAGTAACAGTTGATTCAGTCGTTGCTTTTAAGTGAAGTTAGTCCTGCTTGCTCAGAAAAAAGCATGCATGCAAAGCTTATTTTATTCAGATCAATCGAGTGTTTCCTAGTTTATTAAATCCATTGCGAATGTTTCATCACATGTCTCAGTCAGCATTTCGATTCCCTGACTAAACCTAAAATGCATCAGAAACTATCGAGCCAGCCTACATTTATCAAACGTTTTCAAAGTTGTTTTCTTCTCCTCTTGAGGACAGACCTGACAAAGCATGACATCATGATGTTGTTATTTCAGCAAACTTAATTCCCATTAATAGCAAGAAAATCAGTTGCTTCTCTGTTTACGCTGCAGACTTGACATTCGAATAACGCTAACATCTGGCTCTACCGGAATTACTGAGAAATTCCCATCCATTCGGAGGCTTATCGCCTATCTGACGATGATAGACAATGATTGCAGAAAGCTTCTAAGATTGCCCGGACCCCAAGATAGACCCATTTTTGTCAATATTAGAAGCTCTGAGCAACTGCGCACATGTGACATACTGAAACAACAACGAACAGTTAACTTGGCTTGTGTTGGTTTTCTGGGACAATGGACTGTTTAAACCCTGTTCATGATACTTTTTTCTCCCCTGATAGCCTAACCATTATACAACAGACCTTTTCAGGTAAACAGAGTAATGTTAGAAAATAATAAAACTGACACAAACATTTGCATCTGTATGACATGCATCTGACACTGCGTCAGATTGAGATACCAAAGGGGTTAGACGAGTCGATATTTGATGACCTGTGCTAATAATAGATAGGTTCGCTAGGTGGCCAGAAACAGGACACAAAATAAATGATAATGTTGCTGCTGGATGTATAAATAGGCAACTGTTTGCCAACAGTTTACCTTACCAAAAAAGGCATAATAAATCAGAGGTGTGTTTACACCGTGTTTATACTGCCACAGAGGGAACCTAAATCATATCATGCAGGTTTAATGTGACTAAAACTTTATTAAAATAGTATAGTGACCTGTAGACTACATGTGTAGAGTCAGTATAGAGTAGCTTCTGTGTATTTAAAGATGCTTTTGTCACAGCTTCATTGTAACAGCTGTAGTTGAGGAAGCATTAAAGAAGTTCACATCAGGCCTCAGAGGGTATCGTGGCTCTCTATCTTAAGGATGAGACTCAACAACAGCTGCTCTTCAATGTAAAACACCATCTGAGAGAGAACTAAGACACATGGAGGGGAGGAAAAGAGGGGAGGGGCAGATTGAAGGAGAAATAACAGATGAGAATGAGAGAGGCATTACATCAATTGAAAGAGAGGAGGGATGGAAGGGGAAGAGAAAATAGCATATGGTGGAGAAGGAAAGATGGACAGAAGGTAGCAAACAGAGGACGCCGATGGAGAGACAAGAGGGACCTGTAAGAGACAGTAATAAAGGGATGGAATGAGTGAGATTCAGAGGTAGAGGGAGGGCCAGAGGGAGTGAGAGAGCACAGGAGGAGGAAGAGGAGGAGGAGGAGGGAGGATTATCTGTGACTGTGTCTTGCTTAAGCCTCTGGCTGCGTATTGGAAATCTATCCAGAGGCTGTCCTCTGCTCTTAGTGCTATCTGGCCTCAGTCTTCATTTCTGGTGGGACAATATGCCATCACCAGCATCCCAGAGTGAGTGTGTGTGTTTCAGTGTGTGTATGCAATTGGCCATCTGCCCATATGCATTGTCCCTGCTTGGCCGCCTCCGTCTGTATGTGTGCGACCGATCTCCGCTCAGTTCCTCTCCTCGTCTATTGATCTGGCCAAAGCCACCAGTAGAAATAATGACTCCACACCTGTTGCATACACCTATATATTTCCTCTCACATAACTTCTCTTTTTTCTTTTTTGTTTAAGTGCAAATATATTGTGTTAGTGTAAATTACAATCTCAGTGTATTTATGACCTTAAATAAAACTCCTTAAAGCCCCCCAAAGCTTACTGTCAGCAGACAGATTTAATCCAGAGGCAAGACGTTTTGAGGTGATCGAAAATATCGATATTTTGTTGTAGGTTGCTTTTAATCTCTACCTTAAGTCCACATCAATATGTTTTGTGAGAAAGCAAAAAGAGTGTGTTTTTGTCCTGGGTTTCACTTTTCAGGCTACTAACCATTATCTGCCAATTACACGTTTTCAGGAAATTATACTTCGTATTTAGTCTTTATTTTGACTGAAACAAGACAACATTTAAACTTAATAGTGTCCTAAAAAGAATTCCATCCTAAACATTAAAGTATGAAAATATTGTCCTCTGTTGACTTTATACAAACCCAATAGAGCACCACTGTTATGGAAAGCCTGATGATCAACTTCATGAAAGGGTATTTATAAAATGTGTATAAATTCAGTGTTGTTAGGTCTTTATTTGATACATTCTAAGTTAGAATCCTCTCATTTATTTATTTAACTATGTGCTCCATCTTCTGAAACTAAAGCTACACTCAAGCATAGAAAAGAATGAATTATAATTCAGTCTTACATGTTTCATGTGGCCTTCATGATCCCTCTAAGTCCTCCTTGTGCCCGCTCTACATGTGTGTTTACAGGCTGCCCTATAAAACGTTGCTACTATTTTTCAGCACAGAAACAAACAACCTTGTGCATGTGCCTCTGTGCATGCTTGTTCTTTCTGAAGTAACAGGAGAAACTGGGGGATGAAGAGAGACGAGAGTAGAGAGTGGTCTTTATTATTCATGCCCAGCCGTCCATGTCCTTCCCTCTGTTTCCGTCTTGTCTGTCCTCACTTCCCATGTTTCCAGAAAGTGTCTGTGTGCCTGGCTCTCTCTGAAGATAATCTGCTTTGCTTTCTCTCTCTTTTACACTCTTCCATCACTCAGTTAGTATCCACTGCTAGTCCATCTGAAGGTGTATCGTTCAGCAAGACCACATTTTCCCCTCCTTTATAAATTAGTCAGTCCATCCGCCTGCATTTACTGTAGCATTACAAGCAGATCTAACCACAGAAAACCATGATACATACAGAGCTCCATTTATTGTTCCCAATGGGGGATTCAGACTGTAAGCTCAACTGAAAAAACACTTTACAACACAAATGAAACAACCCACATATTTAGCTTGTGTGGTGATCTATATGCAGAAAGTTAAAATTATAAACTGCTAGCCTACACTCTGTGCGGGAGGGTTTTAATCCTGAAACTGTGTGGGCATCAGGGATGTGTGTTATAATGGCACAAGTAAGTAAATCTAGGTTCATGGTCTTACATAAATCCTCTGCATTTTAGTTTATTTTTATAATGTATGCTTAACCATGTAAGTTTGATACTGTAAAACAGTTTCCATGGTTTCTCCTTCCACGGCTTCAACTTTTGTGCGTCTTTGTTGGCAAACTGGGTTAGGGTCACTCTTTGATTACATGCATGTTCTGCGTGACTGCGTGTGAGTCGTGCTAGTTTTGTTTTGAGGTCATGACATTGAGGAGTCATTTTTGTATGAATGTTTTTGTGTATTCTGTTTGAGTGCTTTTCAGTACAAAAGATGCTGTTCAAAAAGAGAGGAAGAAAGAGAGAACTCAAAAACTACAAATATGGTCTCATTTGAGTTAAGTGTCATGAAATATTACAAGTGTTCAATCGAAAGGAACAGAGAGATTGCATTGTACCTGTTTTTCACTTCTTGAGAGATGGGTGTGTATGTTGTGGCTGCACAGAAAGTTTGGCATCTGAGGACTTGTCTCATGTCAGTTATGCAACATTGAATCTTAACTAGCTGCGCCTGAATAATTGCACAGGAAGGACAGAAGGGATAAATATCCAATAAAGATGATGGAGATATTTTGAACACAGGTCCACTGTCTGCCAGAGACACATCTTTTTTTTAGTTTAGGTGTCACATGTCAGGTTGACTGATGTTGTCATTTAGTCATCACCCAAAGACTTGATACAAAGATGGTGTTTTTGTCAATTAAAATCCATCCGGTAGAGTTTTTGAGACTTGAGTGTATTTCCCCTGCCTTCCAGCCAGCCATTGTTCCAATAAATGATTTGACTCTTGTTATAGATATACGTTTGTATTCTGTCACACTGAATCTCACTCAGTCAATGTTGTTCATATTGATGCAGTTGTAGCCTTGTTTAATCTTATAATATTAACTTATAATATTAACACTTTGTATTTGAACCTGATGAATTACATAACCTCAGTCTGATAACTGAAGGTCCTTACCATCCAGAGTTGACAACAGAAAAAAATACATGTACCCATTATAAAACACAGCATCAACATGGTAAACTTAAAAAGAGAAACGTTTTGATTTAAGAGAGACGAAATCGTCATGTGAAATGAGTCAAACTGCTCAAGATTGTCAAAAAGAATGGTGTTGATATGCAAATAGATTCAATGTGTAAGAAGATTTTTTTATTCTTGCTTCCAGTGACAAGTTCAACCACTGCCTGACAGGTCATGCCCAGCTTTGACCCATGTTACACTTCACTGCACATGCACAGACAGAGTGATAATAGTTCACACGCGCTCTGCACAGGAAGTGTTATTGTAATGGATCTACAACGGCAGCATCGCCCTCTGTGTTCAGGCTTTTGGTGCTGATGTGTGTGAGCTGCAGAAATCATGAAACCTCTGTCCTCATTAGTGGCTACAATCCCCATATACACTGATGACACACAAGTACAGTATATGCACAAGATTCACTATAAACGGCACATACCATCTCTCCTTTTTATTTTAGATTAAGGCTAAAAAAGGAGAGTGAACGGTATTACTAAAGTTTTTATTTTGCAGATATAAAAAGTGACCTTTCTCTTTAAGAGCTAATTAGGTCTTACTGCTACAGTTAGCATCTCCCTGTTTAGTAGCCAATTGAAAGCGAAAATCAAAGTTGGAATCCAGTCGTTCTGAAAAGTGTTATTTTTTAATTTCTAGCATCTGTTTTAAAGATCATTTTTATAGTAACATTCGTATATTTATTTTGGGATGCAAAGAAAATGTGGAAAAAGTACTCTTTGAAAATGACAGAGTTACATGTCTTTTTAACAGCTTGTATTTGTAGATATTTTGGTTTCTCTGTGGAAAGGTCGAGGCACCTTGAGCTCCCTGAAGATGTCATAAGTGTTTCCTTGCTTACTAGTAAGTCCGCACATACAGTAACTGAGTTTAGCTCTCTTTGGCTGTCACAGAGAATGTAGAGTCATGTGTTTCTACCAGAATCTCAGTTGCAGTTGTCTTGTTAGCCTGGCCTCTGGTGGGCTTGTCATGGATGGATAGCTGCACTACATAGAAGGCTACATCGCTATAGGCCTATACACACTGACACACACAATCACAGTCAGCCTCTGCTGTGAGCGCCACCCTGCTGGGTGACAGCACCCAGGCAAAATAAATTAACCTATGCGGAGTGATGCATCTTTGTATGTGTTTTTGTCTGCCTCTGGGTGTGTGAAATTATGCACTTGTTTGTGCATTTTCTTCTGGGTGCATGTCTGGGGACCGTAGCTGTCATATTACCTCTTGCAGCTAAGAGTCATGGGCAAAAAACGGCGTTGATAGCTATAGGCCGCTAAAGCACCATGTGTTTCTTTTCCTATTATACACCTACATTCAGGAAAGTTATTCTTTAGAAGACGATTTTAATGTCCAGTTTCAGCTTCATTGAAAGTGAAGTCTTATGCCAGACAACCAAGATGACATCATCAAGGTTATTTCAAGTCACTCCAGAGACATTAATCACACACTAATCTCACCATCATGTGTTAATTTGGCAGGATGTCTCTTTACGGTCCCTGTAGCCACTGGCTTTTAGTTCTCCAAAGCCGACAACAACAACAAGAATATCACAGAGGGACGTGACCCATCATAAACTTGATTAATATGCTTTGTGTTGAAAAGTATCCATGGCAACAGGCATTAGCAAAGTAGGCAGCAATGAAAACAAAAAAAAACAGAAAGAGTGAGTTAATGATCTATGAAACTATCTTACATTTATGTGTCTTGACCTTTTCCTCTCTTTAGTCCTGTGTTTCTTTATTGTTTGTGAGTCTTTCTGCTTCCTTTCCTCTCCTCTCCTTCTATTCCTCTTTTCTTATTTAGACTAAGGGAAGGTGTTCCAGTATGGAATGACCTGTCTATATAGGCCATGCGAGTGTCCTTGACGGTCTATGTGTGTAAAAGAGAAGAAGCTGGTGTGTGTGTGCATGTGTGTCCCCTGCCATCCCATCTATCTAGGCCAGTCGTGATGTGTGTTCTCCACAGACCACTTCCCCACAGACCAACTATATGTGTGTGTATGTGTGTGTGTGTGTGAGAGAGAGGGATATAAAGAGTAAGTCTGTATGTCTGTACGGAGCAGTCCACTTCCCAAAAGACCAGACTCACTTTCACACTCTGGAACCATAATGGCTAAAACAGGCTTGTTACAGGACTACATTATGTGTGTGTGTGTGTGTGTGTGTGTGTGTATGTGTGCGTCTTTTTCCATCTGCATAACCAGCTCCAGAAAGAGGAGGGGGTTTTAAATGGCTGGTTTAACTATTTCAGGTAGCTCATGTGTGTGTCTATGTGGCTGTAAGGTGGGAAATGGCTGCAGTGTACCACTCTTGTTCAAACTGAATTATCTCCAAAACTATCTGATGGACTGAGACCAAGAACTTTGGTACAGCAAGTCACTAGGGAGAATATGTCCCTATAGGGTCTTGTGTTTCCAGCTTTTATTTTCTCCTAAGACACATTAAAAAAACATTTCAAAGGATTTTTTGTAATTCATTGCCAGGTCACATGTCCAGTTTTTGTTTCCTTGGGCCAACAAGTTGAGATCACCCAACTACAGCTAGCTTTCTTTCATATAAGTGCAGTTGACAAGTTGACTCAAAAAGCTATTACTGAAGGACATTAGGAGACGACTTCGGCCTATGCGGGGGTGTTGTTTGCATTCAGCATTGAAAGAAAAATCTGACAGACCTGGTAAATCTCAGAGTCAGTTTTAGGAACATAGGACCATGTAGACATGTGGATGAGCACATCTATTGTTGGTAGATGATGTTTTCTGATACATGTGGGGTCCTCTGGCTTTTCAAATATCATGTTTGGCTTTTAGTTGGTAGAGCAGGCGCCTCATATTCAGAGGCTACAGTCCCCGATGCATTGGTTTCTTGCTTGACTCTCAGCCTGCAACCAAATCCCTGTCCCTCTTAAGGCTTCCCTGTTCAAGAAAGGCAAAAAGCCAAACAGATCTGTAAAAAAAAAAAAAGAATGTTCTATCATTCATTTTTTCTTACACGGACAAAAACCTGCAAAACTAATGGTTTCTCCTTTGCCATAACTTAATTCTTGCTATCAGCTTTAAACTACTTCCTGTTTAGTGCTTATGAGCACATGTTAGCATCAGCTTAAACAAACTAAATTAAGATGATTAGCCTTGCACAAAGGGTATTCATGTCACACATACTAAATCAAGTCTTCTTTCATCTCTCTCTCATACACAAACAGAACTAAAGACGTTCAAATGCCTGCCTTTCTCTTTGCACAAAATTGATTCTATATGTGCGTGTGTTTGTCGTTTATACCAAAGTCACCCAGTATGGAAATGAGAGTGTACACAGACTGAAGAGAGAAAGTGGACGAGGTCGTAGCTGGGCTGTAACTGTGGCTATTCTTCACTTCCTCTCTCCCTTTTTTTCATCTCTTTTTTTCTCTTTTCACTCCCTGGCTCGTCTCCTCTCCACATCTGTGATTTGTATTCTAGATCGATCCGTCTGAGGGAAAGAGAGAGATTCAGGGGGAAGACGAGATGATGGGTTTTTTTGGGGATTGGCCTGGCGCCTGTAGTGATGTCATAAGAACAGGAGGCGCGACATAGTCGGTTGTCATGTCAACCAAAAGGGATTCAACATGCTCATAAAGGGAGAGATATGGAGATAAAAGAAGAGGAACGAGGGCTATAAAAAAAAGAAGAGTGTCCTGTTACATCCACCATCACAGGCTATCCTTAATGTTGGCATATTAAATACACACCTGAGCCTGTTTACTGTCATTTTTTAACACCTTTCGATGCCACTTCCTTCAGTGTTTTCAGCAGCAGAGAGTGCTAAATGTCATAGTTGGTCTTCTGGGTGCATGCGCATGGGTTGCAGTGTGATGAAGTTGATGATTAACAACATTACCTCAACGTGGCAGACGGGTAACCATGGTAAAACCAGATTAAACAAACACAATGTTCTAACAGGCAAGAGAGAGAAAAAATTAAAGGGGCAGAAGAGAGCAGTGGAGGACGATGTGTTTCTCGGGGATTCATTGTGATCGGTGTAATCTGCTGATAGCTTGTTGTCTCAGGGCAGTGTACAGACCTTGAAGGGTCACCTCAGTGAAATATAATGAATTGCTGCCATGTCAAGAAAGAATGACATTGCTGCTTTATAGTTGCTGCTAAAACTGTTTGGTCACAAATGTACTGAGTGATTCAATATCTTCTGGTTTCTTAAAGCGTGTGTTCGCTACAATTCACTTTTCTCTCATTTGCCCCTGGTGCTCTCACCTTCTCTCCTCTATTTTTCTGTCTTTGTGGCTTGAATCAATCTCCTTGCTTTTCCTCGTTTCCGTTTCACCTTCGTCCTCCTCCGACGGCTCCGAACTCTTCCATTTCCGCCCCCCTAGTCTTCGCTAATGAAGCAAAGATCTGCTTGGGGCCATTTTCCTCTCTATCAATATTGTATGCCAATTACCAGGGTTGGGTTATTAACACTGACACAGGGAACAAATGTAGCACTGCTCGGCCCTCTTGTAACCTTGTGAGCCCAAACACAAGTAGATGTACAAGTACATGAACACGACCTGTATTTGTGTGCGAGAGGGCTGTCTACACGCCATGTAAAAACAATTGTAAACACTTTTTTCACATTTCCTTTTAGACATAAAAATAGTCCCATAAACACAAACACACAATAACACAATACATTTTTACTAGCTGGCTTACCAGCTGGCTTCTACTAGCTAGCGTCTTTAATTACATGTTGTGAAAAAGAAAAAGATATAGTAAGTTCTTCTTTTAATTCAGCCTGCTGGCAAGCTGCTACAAATTAGCCTAGCATATTGCTGTCAAGAACGGCTTCTGTCAACAAGGTTAATTTTGCCTCAAGTTCCCTAGAGTCTATTATCTGTTATGACAGTGTTTAAAGTGAGACCCTAGTAGTTTCTATCACTTTTTGTTAAGTCATTGTGGACAAGTTTTAGCCTTCCAAGTAGGAAATTGAACACTTAACATACGTTTACACAGTACTTCCAAAAACAAAGTCAGCACTTATGTTCCTCCACAATGGCATTCAGTATTTTATCATAATTTTTTCCTCATGCTGACAAAATCCCAGGGTGGCAGCAGTGTAATAAATGTTAATTTTCCCACATTTAGCGTATGCTAATGCTAATTATGCCAGTGCTAACAGCTCAGCGGGACAGCAGGTTGCTACGTGTTAATGATGCCGGCAGTTTTGTCACAGCACAGTGGGGCTGATTGGAGCACAGATGTTTAGGAACTCTGTTGAACTGATCCTCAAAGGTTTTCCGAGAGGGAGTTTGGGACTGAAGCAGGGAAAAATCCATGATTTATGTCTTTCTCACCACAGTATCTCATAGTTTGCTTAGCTATGGTTGACTTAAACAATACCATGTTTTGTGGAAAACACATCTGATGCTTAAGGGAAGACCAGCCTACAAGGCAATGTAGTATATCATCAGTTTTAAATCTGCAGGGCTTCCTTATCAATTTTGCAAAATAATGCACGTTACATCTAGTCAATAAAGCAAAAACGAATGAGCAATGTCTTGGTAAACTATAAAAGAAGATTACTAAGGATTATTTCACATTTTATGACTTTCCAGCGTGCAAGAACAAATGCTAACAATTAGAGGACAGTGTCCAAGAGAAATAGATTTTGTAGTTGATTCAGTCATATATGCAGGAATGGTTTGTATTATTTTTCGGAACCATTATATTATCAGATAGCCTTACTCAAGCGTCTGGTCAAAGCCAACATATTCCTGACATACCGTAATGAGGACCTGCCAGAAAACAGCACTTAAGACCTTGACCCATGTTTTAAACACTGCCTTAAATTATTAAAATTGCTCCAGATTTAGACTTCAGCTCGCTTAATTTGATGTATTGGAATTCCCGTATTCAACCATGATAAAGTAATTGCATCCAAATAACCATTTCTCTGCACTATAAATCTAATCTTTGGGGCTGGAAATATTCCCCTGTTGCTCAAATACAGCCTACATTTCCCAGCTTGCTTGTCATTTTGCGCGTTCTCTGCTGAATATAACTCAAACCTATATCTACAGAAGACGTTCTACATATATATATATATATATATATATATATATGTATATAGTTGTTTTACTGAGATTTTCCTACAGCAGTTGTTTTGACAAGCGAGCCCAGGCTTTTATTGTTTGGCAGTTCAGACAGGCAACATCAGCCAGTCCCACAGTCTGAGCCAGCTGCTTGTTGACTGCCCAATCTGATAGGCCTGACTGATATAGGGCTTCCAGCGATCACACAAACACGGGCAAAAGAAAGCAGGCACATATACACATACACACAAAATACAGTCTAATAACCATTCTTCAAAGTTAAGGTAACACATATCAGCATTATAATCTACGTCTTCCTGTTTCTTTTTCAAAAATATGCCCAAATACCAGAGACGGGACAACATCTGCGGCATCTGGCCAATCATGGCTTTGATCTGAGGTCACATCACAGCCGTTCTGCTGAAACCTGACAGTCATCATGTGCTGTTTGTTCTCCAAAAATCAAGCTCATGAGGATTTTTTTTTCACAGAACAAAGCCAGCAGCACACTGAAAACACACACTGCACACACATGTTTGACCTCCTGGGTGTCTGTTTAACTCTCTTTTTCATTGCTTTTGCTAAAGTGCTGTCTCTTTCTGTCTGCTTTGCTTCAGTGTGTTCTTTGAGTATGTGCAGTGTGTGTTTGTCTGTTTGTGTTTGTGCAACTCTACCTCTAAGTCAGGCATCTGGTGGCCATCAGAGTTAATCACCCAGGCTTCCTACAACTGCCCGTGACACAAAAGCTCACGCAAATACTGTACACACAAAGCATTTATTGGAACGGGACAGCACGTTAGATGGCATTGGAAAGAAACATGGACATCACAAGAGAGGAAGAAAAAATAGAGGGCAGTGAGAGGCCACAGGGAGGGTAAAAAAAAAAGAGGAAAGAATGACAGATGAGAAGAGGGAGAAAATTAACGTGGAAAGGAGGGTAGGAAGGTGGCAGGATGTGTGAAACGGGCTATCACACATTTGGGCTTTCAAGAATAGAAGGACTCGATAATGACACAGTTTAGATAGATGCGAGCAGGAGGTGTGAAATGCCCAGACAGCAAAGGGAGCATTCATTCAGCACGCTGGAGCCAGGTGAATGAGTCAGAGGAGTAACACATTAAACAAAACACAGACAGACTCAAATTTAACACACACAAAAATTGAGCAATTCTCCCCTATTTTTGATCATATTGAGGTGCAATACCAGGGATAAAATTATCTATATTTAGAATTCAAAATCAAAGGCCGGCTTTCCTAAATATCCTGGACTCAGTGTTTTGAAAAATGCTTTAAGTTTAAGTTCAGAACATAGTAGTATTTGCACGGCTGGATTGAGGCAGAGGTTTCCTGCAGGGGCGCCCCTAGACTTTCCAACTCTGTTCTGTCTGTTCTGCATCTCATGTAGTTTCTTGGTTACCTAGGTGACAGCCCCGCCCATTCAGATGTATGATTGGCTGCCTGAAGCGGGTCCTATAGAACCTTTCTGAACAGGCTGCGCTGTCTCATTATTATCACCCCGGATGGCTAAACAATCCCTTAACAAACACTCTGGAAAATAATAATTTATACTTTATTGATCCTGCGAGGGGAAATTCATTTTTTACACTCTGTCTAGTTAACATGCTACACAAACATAGGCTGAAATACACACACATGCACAAACAGGATCCTATGGACATGCACTAATGGAGAGGTCTCAGAGTGAGGGGGCTGCCCACAGCAGGCGCTCCTGAGCTGGTGGGGGGGTTAGGTGCCTTGCTCAAGGGCACCTCGGCAGTGCTCAGGAAGTGGACTGGCACCTCTCCAGCTACCAGACCAATTTCTGGACTTGGTCTGTGCCGGGACTTGAACCGGTGACCCTCTGATTCCCAACCCAAGTCCCTACAGACTGAGCTACTGCCGCCCAAAAGACGCTGGTAGCAGCGGTGTCGCTCGATGTACCCACACACTGCCGACAAGCAGGTTATCTTCTGTCAGTAGAATGGGAGCGTTGGCCAATAGGCCTGTCCGTGTTAGGTATAGAGTTAGCAGATGCAATATGGTAACTGGCATCATTGGGCTTCATAATGCATCTTTAGAAACTAATGGGTGATGTCACTGAGACGACGTACATGTTTTATACAGTCTTTGGTCCTGGCCTTGCCTCGAAGTGATAAATCCACTTATGAAAGTAAGACAGGAAGAGGAAAAGACAAAAAGTTCTGGCGTTAATTCCACTGAAGTTACTGAGTCTAGCTGCATAGCAGTGCTCATGATGTGGAAATTGCATCACTATTTCCAGTGATGTCAACGTCTGAATTCTTATGGCTGCAATGCATATAATGTCTCTTTTCCATTTGGCTTTATTCTATGTTTCTTTTTCGTCAGGCCTTCATCCGTACTCAGTTTGTGCCGTCTAGTTTTCTTTCCAGCGTTGATAAGTGAAGCTATAAAGTTACATTGTCCATGCTGTGAGCCAGGCTGAGCCGTGCAGCGGAGCAGTTGTTAGCTGCAGTAAAGGCCTCTATTCCATCTTGACTGTTTACTGTCAAACAGACAAGGTCAGGACACCTGGTGCACTCTAAATGTGTCTGTCCCCTTTTTAGGACTCTGTCTGTTTCTATTTGCGACATTCTCCTTTCAACTCTTCCTGGGCTTCATGCTTCTCACTGTCACTTTGTTTCATTCTCTCATGTGGAAGTATAAGAGAGGGGTCCACATTCTGCTAGTACTACAGTGACAGCTTTGTCTTGTATTTTTTATTGTTGGTATACCTTATGCTTCTACCATAGGCTTAAACTCAAGGTTGTCAAACATTTTATTGAAACATATACAAAAACGTATCTGGCCAATAAAAGTCACAAATCCCCGAATTTGGTAATCTTCTAATTTTTCATACAAAGCTCCCGAAAAAAATACCAACTAGTCTGCCTAACACTTAAACTATTAATAAGGCATTAAAACCCAATAGGAATATTGGATAATATTTGATAATATCTGATAATCTAAACATTACAAAAACCATGATAGATTCGAGTTACAGATGCTTTTAGATCACTTTCATAGGACAGCTACAAAAGAGATTTTGTAAAGAATACATTTGAACATTAATGTGTATGAAAATAAAGTTGCTGCTACAAGAATATCAACATACAAGTATTTCATTAAAAAAAAGATGTCAGTATCTCATTATGTGTATACATGCATCGTACAATTCTCCCAGCACTTTAACAAATAATGTGTTTTTCTTACTATCAATCATAAGACCTAAGATTTAAATATTTATTTGGTCAGATTTTCATCATGCAATTTTATGTAAAATATTGTCTCCTCATTTTGTATGTGCATGTGTTTTTGCTTATAGTGTATACATTCAAAATTGTTTCCCTGACAGCAGGAAACCTGAAGTCACATTTTGTGATGTGAAACTTAAATGAATATGATATTACTCAGTGAAGTCTTCAGCTGTATGAAGGATAACGGAAAGGCAGACACAGACATGTTGACATTGCTAAAGAGACCCTGAGGGGGCAGAATGTGGAAGAAAAACTGCTCCCATCACTTACTGGCCACTGACTGCTTATCTCTCCAGCACAAACACAAAGGGAAAACACACACACACACACACACACACACACACACACACACACACACACACACACACACACACACACACACACACACCAGCATCACCCAAACGAGCAGCTGCCTCCTGGGATCAGTGAGAGCAGCTGTGCGAGCAGTGCAGTCGTAGTAAATCAGAATATTCTCCTAATTGACCTGCCTGCTTGAATAAATGCAGAAATAAAAGGAAAAATGGTTTAACAGCAAAAGGAAAAGACTGAATTCAGTTAAGCACAAACCACCTTAAATAACTTATAAAAAATCTTGATAATATGTTTCCAAAGTGATTTATTTTGTTTAAAAAAATGCACTTCTGAATAGATCCTCAGAATGATTAATAGAGTAAAGCGTCGATTTACTACAGTTAAGCCACTTTAATTTGATTAATTTTCAGTTCTTGGTCATCATTTATAAAAACTTTTAGGAACTGAAAGTTTGTCCACTGCTTCCTGTTTGCATTGACTTTCATTTTTATTTATAATAAGTTTTCAGTTATGATTTTTTTAATCACCACACTCTTTATCCTGTCGCCCATCGTATGAAAGATCACTGTGGAGCTCATGAGTTTCTCCTCACTGAGCGTGCTCACTCTCTTGGCTTTGATTGGGTGGAGAGAGGACCACCATAGCAACAGCCAGCTGATGGATTAAAGCCCTAATTGGGAAGAGAAAGTCACTGATTACACACCCACCAACATGAATACACACATACATGCATACGCACACACACACGCACACACACAGACACACACTCAAACACACATTTAATTAAAAGGAAACTGAAGACTTACTTTCTCTTTCTGTTCGACGATGTCACCATTCATGTTACCCACACACACACACACACACACACACACACAAACAAACACTCACACACTCAATCACAGTGTCACTCACTCTGCATCACTGTGGGAATCAAATATGGCCGCCTCTTCCCCCCATGCCCCTCCATCATCTTTGTTAATCAGCATCGTGTGGAGCCACTCCACTCTCATTAGGCCTTGATTAATCCATTAATTACTAGACAACTGTCTTCGATTGTTACAGAAGAATATGAGTGTGTCCGTTTGAGTGCATATAGTCCGTATCATCTTATCATGTATATGTGTAAGGCCTCTGCACGTCGACTTTTTGTATGTGTGACATTGTGCAGTTACGTAAAAGTTTACATAAGCAAAATCTGGATAGAAGGTTGGTGGCGACACGCATTACACTTGTGAGCTTGTGTGTGTGCGTGTGCACTGAATACGTTATTAAGTAAGAGTGGATGTAATTTGCGGTGGGCTAATAGAAAGTGGTCATGCAGGCAGAACTAGCCGTGCATTACAAATCACTACAGCTGGCCTGCTCTTCTCTCAAGGTGACATTCAGCTCCATAACTCACCTGAAGAGGTGTGTGTGAAGGTGTGTGATCTCAGATTGCACATGTGCTTTGACGTTAAGGGGAAAAAAAAAAACCCTCTAAAGCGCTGATTTAAGTGGGCTGTTTGCTAGAGCTTACGTGGAAAATGGTTTTATTTTTGTTCAGTCTTCAGTCTTTTGAGGAATTGTTGGATTACATCTGTGATTACAGACCTTAAACACATAAAAGGATGATGTACTGTACCACATGGAACCTGTGACCCTGAAAATATTCAGTCCCTTCTATTTAGCCTCTCCACTTAATGAGAAGGCCAAAATTGCATTCTTTGTATCACAATTGGACCTGCGATACAATCCGTCTTAAAAATGTCTTCAACAAAAAAAAGAAAAGTAGCCAAGACATCTTTAGTTCTTCTGAGGTCTTTCCCGGCAACATTTTGTATACAATACATCCATAATTGTCTGAATCAGACCCAGGGGTCATCCCTTATTGAACCTGGCCTGGATAGCTCCCAAGAGTAGCATTTAGTACGGATATAGAGGAGCATATATTCAACCAAAAGCCTCTCAAGGTTCAGATCCACAATTTTCCAGCAAAGTACCACAGCCTCAGACGTTGATCACTTTACATATGAATAAGGAGGTTTTCTGAAAGCCAGAACACCACGTTTGCAATGTATATTTCAGCTGACTAGCTTTAAATTGCAGCAAAGGCAGCAGCACTGCCAAGTCTGTCTGAATGTTTTCTATTTCCTCAACTCATTCCGTCAATTTCTCTCTTTCCTTTTCTCGTTTTTCTTGTCTTCAAATTTTCTCGTCCACCACCCTGTTTTCCCTCGCTTCTATCTCTCTCACTCTCGCTCTCTCTCTCTCTCTCTCTCTCTCTCCCTTCTCCCTCTCTCTCTTGCGGTGGATTATTTTTGGGCTGCCTGGTTAATTTCAGTAGGAAGTCAAGCTCAGTGCCAGGGAAAGTGGAACGCATATAAAGAAGCCAAAAGACAAACAGAGACATCAAAAAGCTCCACATCTTTTTTTTCAGCCACTCAGTTAGACACTGCGCTGAAGCCTTGTCTCTGATGTCTGTGTGTGTGTGTGTGTGTGTGTGTGTGTGTGTGTGTGTGTGTGTGTGGGTGTGTGTGTGTGTGTGTGTATTGAAAGTTTTTTGTTAAATAATTTAATAATACTCTCATCATGTTTCCTTTTTTGACATCACCTGTAAAATTGCTCCTTTGTAACATTAATCAAGCTTTTCTGGCATTTGAAGATGATTTGGACCTCTCTGCATTTTCAAATTGAAAGCCTGTATCATGTAAACATAGACTATTTAAGAAGAGGATGTAGACATTGTAACAGCATCCATTGGTTTTCCTTTTGCTGTCGCATTTTGGCCTTTGGTGTGTTTTTTTATCTTCTGTTGTTGTTGTTGTTGTTATTGTTGTTTGGAACCAGAAGTGACCATATTTTGACAACTGGACAGAAACACATTGTCGCACTTCTATCCTGCCTGACAGGCTGCTGCGGTTGCATTTTGTCAATCACAGATAGCCACGCCCCCAAAGAAGCCATTGCTAAACTTGCTATTGCTTATAATGTTTCGGTACCTAATTTTTCCTCATATTTTGACTTCAATAACAGATCAATTCTATAGTGTTAAAAGTACAATCATAGCAGCAGTGAAAAGAAATTAATTAATCCATTCAAAACATTTTGTAGAGGGCAAACACACACACACACACACACACACACACACTCTTACGTGGACCATTGTTTTCAAAATGAACACGACTTGAAACTAACAATAGAGTGTGTAAAGTCATTGTTAGAATGTTTACACAGGTAATACGTCACTTGAGAAGTTTGATCATTTTCTCATCTGGTTCCATGTCAGACTTCTTTTTGCCACCATTTGAGTCTTCCCCTGCTTGTCATTTAAAGTACTGTAGGCAGGCAGGTAGAGGCACATCCATATCATAAAGGCTTTATCACCTTCTGGCAGTCTATGGACGTTACTCAAACAGAATGAAAGCACGGTAGCCTGGTTGGTCTGTCGTTAAAATCCTGACAGCTTCCAGCCCAGCATCAGTCCATGAGCTGCTGTGCAACATGCTTACGTGTCCTTGAGCAAAGACACAGACACTGCGCTTAATTACTGTAATTTACTTTGGACAGGAGCCTCAATTAAACACCTCAGATGAACTCCAACAGTTTTATAACCTCCACTCAACCCACCCACCCCCCACCCATACCCCCACCCATACCCCCACCCTCTTTTTGTCTCAGTAGCACCAAAGTTTGTGATGTAAAAAAAGAGATGAGCCTGGTTTTAATGAATATCTGTGATCCAGTCAACAGTTAGAGTGTCTGAGAGCCTGAGAGGGAACAGCAGATTATACCGTATTACAGGAAAAGAGGATGATGGTGGTTATTAAATTAATAACGGCTAATGGAATGATGGGACGTGTATGTGTTGGATTTGAGAATATGAGCGCCGTTTGTGTGTGTTTTACATGTGCGCTTAGTATGTCTATTGTGTGCATATATATATTTATATATATATATATATATGTGTGTGTGTGTGTGTGTATGTGTGTGTGTGAATGTGTGTGAGTGTGTTTCTTCCCTGCTGGTAAATGCAATCTCTGCTTATGGCTGCAGAGTAAGATTTACGCTGTGTGCTGCGCTGACCTAGCTTATTAAAGACTCTGTGAGTGTGTGTGTGCGTATGTGTGTGTGTGTGTGTGTGTGTGTGTGTGTGTGTGTGTGTGTGTGTGTGTGTGTGTGTGTGTGAGTGACAGCCACAGGTTACACTTTAGATGGTCTCCGTATGTCGGCAGCACATGATCGGCTTAGGGGACAATACGCTGCAGGACACACACATACACACTCACATCCAGGTGTTAATATCCTCCTGGGCAGGTCTGACTCACACAGTCTACTCTCTCTCTCTCTCTCTCTCTCTCTCTCTCTCCCTCTTCCTCACTTTAACTTGGTGACTCACAGAGAAGTATTGCCCTCAAGTGTCATGGCGTAAGATGAATAATTCACCCAGAGGACCCCTCACTCCCCCCCCCTCTTTTTTTCCCTTCCTCCTCTCTCTCCCTTTCTTTGCCCTTTGTCTCAACCCTTCTTTCTCACCTGGACTCCAACTCTTGTTCTTTTTCTGCCCCCTTTTTCCTCCTCCCGTAATTAGTCTGTGTGTGCGAGGGAAGTGGCAGCATATGTTGCACTGAATCAGAGAGAGAGAGAGAGAGAGAGAGAGAGAGAGAGAGAGCTTAAAGAAATCGAATCAGCATCAGACAGTTGGAGTAATAAAGAGAGACAGCACAAAGACAGAAGAAAAAAATGACCACATTATAGTAAAGAGTGCAAAGGTGTGCAGGTGGAGCATTATGGCAAAGTTATAAATATTTTTTTGGACTTTACTAAGATTGGCCAGAAGAACAAAAGACCCATACACTTCAAACTTCAATGTGTTCTCAGTACAGGGATACACAAAGTGCAAACTGTTATATATTAACAGTCAAGTTGTGTTTTGGATGATTGACAAAGAACACATTTGAGTCACACCTGGACAGCCGAGCTGCTGGATGCATTTGGAAGTCTGAAGTCAAGCTTTTTTATAGAAGTCTTGAATACAACCAACAACAACAAAACACTTGTACAGTGGGTTTTGGGCCCGTCTTTCCACCAAACCATACAGCATCCTCATTCATTTACACTGGTGAACCTTACAAAAAAGAGAATGTCACCATGAAAAAAATGTGGCTTAACATAACTCAACATCATCCGACAATACGGCACATTTTCAAAGAAACCAGTGCAAAATCAAATTGTTGGTAGATTATTAGTCATGGCATAATACTACTGTTGTTGTCAATATATTAGAATTTATTATAAATATTTTTTATTTGTAGATGTGGATGCCTGTATGTGTGTGGGCACTTTAAGGTGAAGCTTTTCTTATTTTTTGTATGATTGCATAAAGACAATAAAGGCATTCTCACTCCCTTACAGTTTACTATACACCACTGAGCACTATTTCAACTGCAACATGCACGACACCTCTCGTTGAGTTAAATGTCGAGGCCATGGAGGTTAGATTACTTGTTTTAGAGCGCAAAAGGACCAACAGAGGATTTGATAAAGAACAATGATGGATGGTAACGTGTGGTGGGACTTGAGAGATATGTGGGCGCTTCTAAGGGTTTTTATTACTGACTGTCCCATTTGTGGTTTTAAGTAATGGCAGACAAGAAGAAAAGGAAATAGAAAAAGGCATTTGTGGATGGAAGTGTCTGACAACTAATTGTCTGACAATTCACTTTGAGCTTCCCCGAAATGGTTCAAGACCTTAACGTCAAACCCTGTTATAGAACTCTCACTTTAGGACATGCACATGCGGTCTTGGAAAAAAAGGGAATTCATAACAACATAAAATGAACCTATTGCTGAATAATCAACTTACCAGGCACTCACACCACACACTTGCTAGCTAGCAACGCTCCACAGCAAATTGTAAGAACAGAGACAAATGAGGGACAGACAATAAGTAGGCACATGCATTTTGATTTGAGAACGCATGTTCTTAACCTAACTTTAGTTCTCAAGTGAAGTATGTTTGTGCATGTGTGTGTATCTCAAACTATGTGTGTGTAGCATTTCTCAACAACAGAGTGAAAAAATGCAATTTACCCCCTGGGATTAATATAGTATACCATCTTTTCTCTTCTAAAATAACTTTATTTGTGGCCGTAAGCCAAAATTGTGACACTTTATTTCACTTACCTGGAGAGTTATCGAGCATAGAAGCCAGTTTTGCTGCTTCACATTCACACAGTCACACTTTCTGCGATGGCCTTTTCTCTGATGGCATGAGCTAAATGCTTAAATTTCAATACCAAGAGGAAGGTTTGATACTTAACAGTGATGTCATTTTTTTTTTTTACTCCATGACTGAAATATATACCTTCACAGATCACGAGTATATAATCCTCTGCCTTTTTTTCTGTAGCTTTGCTTGTCTTTTTGGGACGATCTGCTGCGCCTGTGTTCCCATTTTGCGTCCCTAATGCATCAATAAATGTCAAATATGAAAGGGAAGAGATAAAAATATCTGCTTGGACGACTTCTGATGCTATTTCAGTCACTTTTCATTTCACCTTAGCTTTGAAGCCACTTGAAAAGGCTGTTCTGTTCGCTCATTTTCTTGTCCTTATTCGCTCAAGAATCATCTCAAAATGAAAGCCCTTTCTCTGTATATGAGAGAGTGGATACTCAAAGATATGTATTTCTGTAAAATTAACAGCAAACGGGAGCACAGTCACATCGGTACAAGGCATTGCAGTGGGAAATAAGACAGTAGCAAAGAAGAAAGAAAAAAAGAGATGTCAGGATTTTACCATTTGATGGCTCAAATTCCCCTAATTCTGTGACAAAGTTCAATAAGTTCACTTCCTGGTTGGCTAGGTCACATCCTCGCTGCTGTGACATGATTGGGTGATCACCATCCTCTGGTGTTACCAACACACACATGCACACACTCTCTCTCTCTCTCTCTCTCTCTCCCCTTCTCTCTCTTTCTGTCTCTTCACCCTTTTTTCCGCCCGTGTCCAAAAATACCTTTAAAACCAATTAGTGGAATTAATTTCACTTATAGCAAGTTAATTATTTTGTGATGGATTGAAATGAGGAGGAGGTGAGGAAGAGAGGGAGGAGAGGAGGACAATGAAAAGAGCAGAGGAACCTGAGAGGAGTCCTAAGGGGAGAGCTAAACATAGTCACTCTTATCACTCTGTCTGTCTGTCTGTCGCTGTTCCGCTTTATCTCCATCCGATCCATCCATTTGCCTCTCTTTCTTTCTGTCTTTTATCCTGCTTATTCTGTCGCTCTGCATTTATTTGCTGTAACAGTTAATTGAGGTGTGAAGAAACATCAAAGCAATATTTGATTCAACTTCTCATGACACACTGAAACTGACCGTACAAGAAAGTTTAGCCCAAAGGGTGAAGACACTCTCTAAAGCTGTGGACTTTTTTTTTTTTTTTTTAGCTAAATACAGTTAATGTGAGTGTGATACAATGTGCCTTTTGAAGATGCCAGATGTCCTGTTTGTCATAAGATTGAGTTAAAGAGGCTTTGTTCAAGTGAATACACACTTTATTGACTTTGACTAATTAAAAAGGCTTTTACAAAGACATTCACCAATGACTGTTTATGGCCTGTGGTGAAATCTAAAGACGGGCGACGAATTAAAGGAAAGGCCAACAAAAGGGTATTTTTTTTCCACAAAGGGCCACCAGTACTTCAGCTCTGGTGCTCCTTGACATACAGTCAGTTATTTAAGTCTTTAATTCACGAGAAGAGATGAAAACTGCTCCTCTGATCACTTTCCCTTCTTTTTTTTTTTTTTTGGTGCAGCTCCATTGCTTGCCGTTGGTTTATAATGCAGTTCACTTTCCTTTTAGCATTTGCTGATGATTGTAAATTCAGTCCGACATTTCCTAAAGTTGATGAGTTGTTGGGTTGGGATCTGGTGACTTCGAAAGCCTTGCGAGAGACGTGATTTATAACACTTAACAACTCAATCACCACTCTGTCTGTGTTTTTCCAACACGTTAGTAGACCTTTACTTCATTACTTTATTCCAAAAAGTACTTTTTCCAAGATTGAAAATGAACTTTCACGCTTGCCATTTAGTCCTTAAAATCTAAACGATTGTGGTTTGTCCTCCATGTACCTCTCTCTATTAAACAGCTGACAGCTTTTGTTAATTATGTTAAAAAACACGACTTCTCACAAAAGATTTAAAAGTGCACAATCCTTTAGCAATACATTATTGAAATGCGTTTTATGCATGGGGAGTCCATCATTAAAAAACATTTCTACGTGTCCATGTTGTCGACATTCGCTATTGCATCACGCTCATAAATCATTATTGATTTAAGGAGAGGATGCTGGAGATTAGAGATCAGGAGGAACTGAGGGTGTTGTGCTTCACTGCTGTCCATTTGTTGTTACATAATGACATCCACACCCCCCCCCCCCCCTCCACACACACACATACACACATGGTTGAAGAGAACTCCCTCCGTAAGCCTTTGATTTTTCCTGCTCCGTCCCCTTCTGAGCCTTAAAAGTCTTGAAGTGATTCCTGAACTTTTCCAGCAGTAAGCTCTTCGATCGACCCGCTGATGTGCAGCGACAGGACTAGTGGAAGATTGACCTCTGTGCGTGCTGCCTCCACTGCTTTACAACGCTGCCACAGTGATGCTGAGCAAGCTTATGTCCTCATCTTAAACACAGTGGATGTACTAAAGTATTTGCACAAGACAGAGGAGATAAATGTTGAACACACGGAGGTCAAGCTACCACTCTGACTGTGTTTTCTTTGATCTAAAGGAAGAAAAGTGTCTTGAACGGACAGGCCATATTCACACAGCATCCATTTTTCAATGATGTCATGTTCGGGTTGGGAAGCTCAAATGCTGTCGACCTACTAATAATCTTTGTCAGTTTAATAATTAAAAAGGCAATGAACAAATCAAATGAAGAGGGATCTCTGGAAATATTTAAAGTTAGAACAACATATTTCATAATCTTGTGGTCATGAAACAGTGAGCTTCAGCACTTAGCAGCTTAATTCCTAATATGACCATAAGCTTGACTTTTTTGTTCCTATTGCCTTTTCTGTTGCTCAACAATTGGCAGGCTGTTAAATGATAACAATTTTTCAGATTTCACTTATACAACTTGACAACCTGACACAGTATTACGGCATTGAAACTGCATCTGAACTCCTCCTGAGCTTGACGTAAGAGGAAAGTGACTTTTATCATGGCATAAAAAGAAGTAATTTGACAGTTCAGTCTGGGCTGCTGGATGTACAAAAAGCTCTCTTTTTGTGTGTGTGTGTGTGTGTGTGTGTGTGTGTTTTTCTGTTCAAGTGAATCATTGCTCTCCAAGTTGTTTAATTTAGTCCTATTGTTTGGGTTTTATGGCCTCAAGTAACGTCTCATCTCTCTTCTCTTTTCGCCATTAGGATCCACGGTAGTCTGCGTTTTTCCCCCCATTTCCCTCCTCTCTCTCCCACCACAGTCAGTCTGGGAAAACTTCCAGTTCACAATGCCACATGGCTTCCCAGTATTCCGGCTTTTTCCGACTGGAAGTGTCGAATTCCAGCGGACAGGCTGCATGGTTTTATCATTACTTCGTTAGTTAAAGGAATGCCTCTGGCAAATTCTTTAGCCAGTGTGTGTGTTTTATCAATTTCCCCATTACTTAAACAGGACAAACTCAAACGTTAAACACACACCTAAAGTGAAGAAAGTGTATGTGTGTGTGTGTGTGTGTGTGTGTGTTTGTGTGTGTGTGTGTGCGTGCGTGTGTGTGTGTGTGTGTGTGTGTGTGTGTGTAAAATGACTGAGCTGATGGTGCTTTAGTCTAAATGTTTACAGTGGGACTTTTGGTTATGAAGGGAGGAATGCAGGAGAGAAAGAAGTGTGTTCATGGCCGGCGATCTAAAAGCTAAATGACTCATAAGTACTGGCAGTCAGGAGGTACAATTGTTCTGTGCGTGTGTGTGTGAGTGTGAGTGTGTGTGTGTGTGTGTGTGTGTGTGTGTGTGTGCATGTGTTACGGTCAAGGCTTGCACATGAGCGGTAAATGAGAAGTCACTCGTTGTTTATTGAAACTTCCAAACTCCCGAACCACTTATCCCCCCCCAGCCCCAACCCAAAGAACTTATAGTACCACGTTGTGGGTCTGTTCTCTGGTTCCCACAAAATCATATTAGAGTGCAGAAACAGGGACACACAAACACATTTCTTCAGGCAGGGGGTATTTTGCCTTGGCCTCAAACTCAGTGCATGTTGAAAGTGCTCCGAAGAGACTTGATTCATACCAAGAGGATCTGCTCACCTCGTGTCTGTACTGTTTGATTACACAAGCCTGTTTTAAAGGTGCATTTTGTTGTTATTATTTCATGTGCGACTAAAGAGAGTAATCGATAACTGCTCGTAGGGTTTTTCATTTCCATTCTTTTAAATTTTAAGAGAATGACAAGCTCGGTGTGGAGCAGTAAACAGTCCTCAAATAGTTCATTTCCAGGCTGTTTTATCACCACTTAATGACTGCAGGTGTGAACGAATGATCTGATGTACTCTTTCTCTTGTTTTTTTTCTTCCAGTGTTTTCTTATGCAGGGACTGCAGGTTCTTGCAAATGTAATACCAAAGGGGGAAAAAACAGTGCATCAATATTTTGAGAATAGATTCATTTGCTTTGTTGCAAAGAGTTTGTCAAACTGATTGAAAACCAGTTACATGAGGCTTACTGTCCTATTAATGTTGAGCTGTACATCTAGTAAACCGTTAGCCTCGCTAAAGATGAAGGCTGGACACACATCAAAACTATTTGCTATTGACATTTTAATCATTAGATTTTGTTGAATGCATTGGACAAACAAAAGAAAATGTGTTATTTACTGACCTTTTCTAACCTTTTGACAGAGCCATAGTTACTGTACAGACATGAAGTAATATCAATCCTTAGATATAACTGTCTGCATGTATGAAAAAAAAGCATACTGCAAAACTGTTGATTTATACCTTTCTGTGACAGAAACCTGAGGTAGAATTATTTGACTTAGTGTATCTGTATGCTGTTAGCCTGTTCGTGTGTGTGTGTGCGTGTGTGTGTGTGTGGTCCTGGGAATACGTGTTGTGCTTGAGGCAGGGGTTACAACTAGCAAAACGCAGATTAAAGAAAGCAGCACACACATGATCGCTTTGATTACACGTGGAGGGGCTGGTTTGGCTTTGCTGCAGTTACAGTGGTAATAAAAGAAAAGAAGAAGACAGAGTGTGACACGAAGAAGAGAAGTAGAAAAAAAAAAGAGAATACAAAATGAGGAGAGAGAGAAAAAAGAGTTGGGGAAAAAGAGGAAAAGGAAAAGTTAGATGTGCGACTGGGGAAAGATGATGCTACTGGAGCGCTTGAGGATGACTCATCCATAAGCTACTGATGCTCCACGGACACACACACACACACACACACACACGCACACACACACACACACACACAACACACACACGAAAGGATGCACGCATGCACACTCTCACACACATACAATCTTGACTCCTCAAACACACTTAACAGTACACACAAATATTTAGTCATACGCTTGAATACAAGCACACATTGGTACACACCAGTCATCCATTAGTCTGATCCTGAATCATGGAGACGTGCGTGTTGCTTTAGCAGCTTGTTCCTAATGAGCCAAAATGGCCGCCGCCGCACCGCCGTTTCCAGGCCAGAGCAGGGAGCGGCCCCAGGGGCAGAGAAACTGGGCGAGGAGGAAGGATCAGAGGGGGCTGGATTTAAATGGAGCTCATTAGCTTGTGGTAGCCATGAGAGGTCCCTGCACACTGAGGAGGAACACACACACACACAGACAGACACACACTCATGCATACAAACACAGATGGGTTGTCTTGTGTACATACAGTACAGGCACACACAGGTACGAGAGGGTAAAAGACATGTGAGAGCAGGGCGGAATGAAATTCAAAAATTGGGGAAAAAGTGATCATGGTTTGGTGAGTTTTGGTTGGCAAGGTGTAAGTCGTGCAGATGGCAGAGACTTGCATGTGTATTTGTGTGTGTGATTGTGTGTGTGAGATTTTTGCCAGTCGTACCCCCTTCCCGGCCTTCCCTGCTTGTCCACCCACTCAACATATGTCCCCCTTTCCTCTCCTGTCTCATTTTTCCTCCCTTCCTAAACCTTAATCCTTCTCGTCATATATTCCGTCATGTCATTCCTTCTGTGAGTGGTTTGTATGTTTTTGTTGCACTTTGCTGCTTTGTGATGTATTTATAGCCATAAACACACACACACGCACACACACACCCACACACCCACACACACACACACACACACACACACACAAACACACACATACACACCGCACAAACACACATACGCCATTCTCACTCTGCGGCCAAACTCCTCTTCAAAGGGGTGTTTGATTTCTTCTTCTGTTGCCCAGGCCCCCACACATCCCAGTAGGGTGGGGATATAAAGAGCAGGGGAGGGGCTGAGCCATAAAGCCAGCACCCGCTTAGCCTCAGAAAGTATAAATCTGCCAAAATAACCAAAAAAACAAAACAGACGCTTTGTATTTATCAGTCAAACATTTTGCTTATCTTTGTTTGGGGAATTTCATTAGAGATGTCTTGCATGTCTGCTGTGCTTGGTCAGGATTACATATTGATGAAATGCAGCTTATACAGAAAACACTTAGAGTTTAAAAAGTGATCTTAGTTAATGCTGCAGTTTTTACATTTGATGTGTTTTTAAACGCAGATGTTGATTTTGATTGGAAACTGTTCAGTTAGTGACATGCTTTCATTTGACACATATTGTAATTATAGACCTTTATATGCCATGTTTGACAAAAAGCTTTCAGGGCTCTATGCTTGGTCATGCTCGTTCATCCCTGTAAAGATGAGCATCAGCTGTTAGGAAGTGCACTGGAAACAGCTCTTCAGACCAAGTGAATATTGTGAATATTTTGTGTATTACTCTCTAATTTGATTGATAGTTTGTATTGACTCCAGTATTTTGTGCCATTTTTGAGACATTTTCATGGACTAAAATTGTAGTGTCATTTAGTTTCTTGACTGTATGGCTGGCTCTTCCTGTTGGATTGATGCTTTTTGAACTAATTTGATGATGGACTTAGAGAATTATTTTCATGATGCTAATATATCAAAGAGGTTGACGAATTCTCATGCTTTCAAATACAGACACTTTGTCTGCTATCTGCATCTTAAATAGACATACAAACTGAGCCTTTAGTGCCTGTACAAGGCATACTATGCCTTAAACGTATTGTAATGTATCACAAATGTATATTTCTCAGAGAACTAGTTAATGATATGGCTGAAAGACAGAAAAATCCCTTTTGAGGGCTGACAAAGGCGATCGACTGGCCAAAAAGTTCAGACCTACAACCAAGAGACCCATGTTTTTAGAACTTAATTTAACCAAATCTTCATATCATGTTTATAATAATATTGATCATGGGAGTTAATTCAATTTAACCAATTAAAGAGACCATATAGACCATGTTACACAGGGAGAAAACAGACCCTACAATCTGTGACATCTACAACTGTGTAAGATGTAAAAGGGTTGCTACAAGGTAACCCTGTTGGCCGACCTTGGTAGAAAACCTGTTGGTACTAATAATGATGATAAAATGTATTAATACAGCCCCCATCAAAACAAACATAAAAAGGGCTCAACATAAAATGGCAATAAAATTCAAGAATATTGCAGGTATGAAACCACAAAACTGCCACACCAATATTAATAGGGTATAAAAATCCAAGAGCAAGATTAAACAGGGGAATGGGTTTAAAGGAAGATCGTGATTTAGCAACAACAAAAAAAAGAGTATGCTGACAGTAAAAGCTCCATAATTCAACAGGGAGCTGTTTTATCTATGGCAGAGGATAATTTAAGGTGAAAGTAACCTTTGGATAATTAGTTAAAAGATCAAAATAATGCTAACTATTTTAAACGATGAGAATTCTTATGCATGCAAGTAAAGGTTTTAAGTGAGAAATAAATAAAGAGAATTTAATATCAATCTCTAGGTTACATAAGATAAGTACTTTAACACTTCAGAACATCAGGAGGAAAAATACTCAGCCTGGAAGAGGTTGTATAATATATTCTTGCTGTTCTGAAGAATGAGATAATAATCCTGATGCATTAAGGTGCATTATGGGAAGTGTAGGATCCTTGTATTTGGAGTACATTAGTCATTTCAAGGCCTATGTGTTTGGATGTTTTGGTCTCAGCGACTTCAATATTGATCAATCACAGTCTCATTTTTGAAAATCTCTCAAATTGAACCAATTTTGGTTGTGTGTGTGTTTGTTTTTGTGTGGAAAGTATGACCAGACTGACTTTTAATATGTACCAGGTATATGAAAGAACCCATCTAGAAAGGTACTGCAGTCCATTTTATCAGAAAACAATCAAAACAGTATATATGAATTTCTCATGCTGAGAATACGGTATCATATTGTCAACCTGTGAGCTACTGGTTGCGCTCAAAAAAATAACCTTTTTCCTATTTCATTAATTTAACAACACTGACTGTCTGTTGCACAACTTCAATTAAAAGGGTGATTAGTTCTCACCTCTGTTCCCATGGTCCTACATCTCCTGATGGGGGAGGAGGGATGTGCAGGGTAGGGAGGGCCTTAGTCATAAACCTAACGCTCCCTCTGAGACCGTGGTGATGCCAGACTGTCAAGCTAAACTATGAGAGCACATTCATTAGCGTTTTATTGCTTTGTAGTCTCCACTATTAATCACAGACGCACACACACTTTTCCCCTACTGTTTCAAACACAAAAAAACACTCAGAGGAGACATGCATTGTGTGACGCTGTTTATTAAAACATGCAGAGACATTACAGCCCATGTGCTTTATCTGATGGCTCCCTGGTGTGTTGTATGTCGGACCACAAGTTCTCTCTAGGTCCGTATCTGTGCTCCCGTGAGATCACTTACACACACAAGCACAAACACACACACACACACACACACAAGTATCCGTGCCTCCTGTGAGAACAATTATTGACTCGACAGTAAAATGGCGTCACCTTGACTCGCCTGTTTCTCCGTTGAAGAAGGTTTTATTGAAGCGATCTTAATGGAGGTTAATTGTAGTTTCATTTATAGTTTCAGGACCGACTGTATTTGTGGCTGACCTGCTGATAATGTGTGCGTCAAGAGGCGTTTTATGGTATTTTTTAAAATGACTTTAGCAGAAGCACAAAGTCATTACCAATTTACAACACCTTTGATTTGCAGTACAATATTGCATCTTTATCTTTTGTTCCTTAATACATTTTTGCAGGTCTCCAGTGGGTTTTTTGTCTTCAATAAATGGGGGATCTTTGCACTTTTTATTTTGTCTAGTGCTCATACTTCTACCTTTCTATCCAGTCGTGTATTTCATTTTATTTCCCTGACTCAGGGCCATGAAACTTGGTATGAAGCATAAACAGAACATGCAACATCTACAAAAACATAGCCTGCAGTAAGGCTAGATCGGGACTTTTTCATCAACTGTTGGCCTCTTTGATTGTCAAAAGCGAATCAGTTTAACACGGATAGGCCTTTTAGATCATCATTTGGTAAATATCCTTCTCTATAGCTCAGATACTCAGATAAGATACTCAACAATCTTTACAATAAGCAGCAAATGCTTGTGTCGCCCCCCCCCCCCCCAGCCCTCTGCAAAAACGAAAAAAAAAAGTTAATTTTAAAATGAGAAGAAGAATACAAGTTTTGAATACAAATAAGAAAATGTCTCCCATTCGCCCTTGTTTCCCAATTATCTTGGTGTACAATCTTTCCATCTCTCAAAATGATGTGCTTTTACTAAGAAAAGGCTTATTCCAAGTGTCAGATGATAGGAAATGCTGGCAGGAGTGGGCAAAACAAACTCAAAATAACAGCACTTTGTGTTTACTTCAGATTTGCACAATCTGTTAAAAAAAAAAAAAAAAAAACCAAGGTGTTTAAAAACAATTATTTGATGTTACTTTCATTTTTTCTGTCAAAATCAACACTTTCAGGATGCTTTCAACCTGCATAGAAAAAAAATCAATCGTAACAGTGATATGGACGGATCACAGTGGCTGCTCGATGTCAGTAGCAATACTAAACATATAGTGTAAAGTGTATGAGATAAAACAGAAAGCATACTACACTAGTGTTCATCCAGTCACTCTGTGTGTCCAGGCAGAAACAGCTGTGTCCGTGCAGATGTGTAGTCATGGCTTTAATACATCATGAGGTTGTCACATTGAATATCATACTAAAAAAACACATAACGTGTGTTTAATTATGAGAAGATCTGAAATAAAACTTCATGCACAACAAAAAAACAAATTGCACAGTGTTTTTTTGCAGAAATGGCCCAGGAGCGGCTTATCATGAGGCCTAGCGTGCGTGCTGAGTTACGACGTGAAACTGGAGCATGAAACATGCAAGGAGAATGACAAACAAGGAATTTAGTTATTTGGGATTTTCTGCATATTCACCTCAGAGTTTGGGTTCATTAATGAACAGCCTCAGAGCATCACCCCGCTAAAGGGCAGAGAACCAACGCTGTGAAGTTGAGACTGTGCACTGATCAGATGAGCAGCTGATTACATGGTGGCGCCTGAAATATGAAGTGCAATAAACAGTGTGGCTGTTTTTATAACAAGGTCATAAGGACAATTTGGGACTTTTACAACATAATCATAGCTAATGTCACAACAGATAAGTTATAATAAGTGGGCTTTTTGTGGTGCCCTCAACAGAATTGTAAACGACTGCAATGAATTTTGGTTTAAGATACTTTTGTAATAGATTATTTGGACTTTTAGCAATTAAGTATTTTTCCAAAGCTGCATTGAGACACCAACAGGCTTAAAATGTCCGACATTCATTACTTTGACATTCAAACTCTATAATATTGAGATAAAATTCAGACTGCACTGTGCTAAAAAGCTAAAACTGCAACTTTTTGCACAAAATAATACTTTTTTAATGATACTGCATTTTTATTGTCAGCTATATGCTAAAAATCCTGAATATAATAATGTTTTAGGATCTCAAAATTAACACTCAAAGCATCTTCTGCAACTTTTGTCAATACAGCGCATACATTGTTTCAGTATCAGCTATGAGGCTCATGAATTGAGCAGAGCAGCAGCACAGACTGTGGTGTTGTTTGAGAGCGCATCTTAAGGACAAACACAAAATGATTCTGCTGTAGGGTTTATTCTCACAAAAGCCCAATGTCTGAATTTGCATTTGAAAATAGCTTTATATTTCAAGGTTATGGTTGATAGTATTATGGCTCTGTGGAGAATCATTTATTTATGGTGTCGTGTTAAACAAGTGGCAGCGCTGGGTTTTTTTTTAAGTACTCTAGTGAGGATTTAGGTTCAGGAACTGGAAGTCTAGACTCTGGGACTGTTGACCTCCTGAGCCTCTTAAACCAGCCCTCTGAATGGAAACACTCGACTATGTATACTGCAGTAAAACCTCTCAATAGTAAATGTATTAATCTGTTCCCCCTTAAATAAGCAGAAAATATCTTTTTGACTTGTTTTGGCATAGCTCTCAAAAAGCTCCCAAAGGGGGAAAAAAACCCACACCAGTTTATCTATCAAAGTAGGAGAACGTTTGAACTTTCCTTTTCCCCTGAATAAATACAAAATCTTTATTTAAAAAAAAAAAAACACTTTAGATTTCCCCATCTGTCAACATTTAATTCAGCCAAATAGATAGCAGAAATTATTCAAAATAATGAGAATCATTTGTAACTTTCAGATAAACTGACAAAAATGAGCACATTTTCCTCTTTCCATTACGCAGGGTTCAATTAGTTTCCTCTTCTATTCGAGGGAAATAACTTTTTAGAGAGTTTATTACACTGTTATGCTTTCTCTGCTTCACAAATACATGTCCACACACTACATGCCTGGAAGCTGCCCAGTAAAACCACAGTCTCCCACTGCTAAATCCCAGTGGAGGAAAATGAGGGTTACATTCCTTGCTCAAGGGCAGAAGGGAGAGTGTTAGGGCTTTTCCTGGTATATTGTTGTTGGTTTTTTTGTTCTTTACACGGCTCTTTAACCTCCTGCTGACCCTGCAGCAGCTGTAACAGTTGGTAGAAACATACTTTGCACATTTTTGCAGCCTTTTTCTTGAGAAAGGTCGTGCTTAAGTCCTGCTGGCACACTTGGCAAAGAGTAAACAAGCGGACAGAGCAGAAAAGCAAAGAAGCAACGTTGAGCGTGTGATGTTTCTTTCAAATTGGATTGTACTTTAAAGGACACTGTGTGGGATTCTCTGCTTCTTTTTTTTTTTTTTTTTTTTAAATACAAAAAAGAAATTAGCCGGATAGTTTGTGGGCCGGGTTGTAAAGAGTTTCACATGAACAAAAAGGACATCCCCCAAAAATCCTCGGTATAAGATGTATGGTGGAGTAGGGATTAAAGCCGAGTTGGGGGATTTTCTGTATTCAAAACAAAAACAAGAATACTTGAGGAAAAGAGCAATGTAACATGCGACTGATGGTTTGGTTGTCTGCCAAATTTGCCGAATTTGCAGCCAAAGCAGACATCCATCAGCTAATAACTTCTGGCACTACAGTCAATACAAATGAAACGATGGAAGAATCACACCAGGGAAATAAAAAAAATGAAAAAGGCAATATTCTTTCATTCAAGGGTTGCTTTTTTTCTATTTAGGATTTCTTGAAGAGAGAGCACAGAGTCAGACACCAAAACCATTAAATGGAAAAGGCAGTGGATTCAATAATGCCTTCTCAAACAAAAGTAAAGACGATTATGTGCCAAAAAAAAAAACTTTACTGCTTATTTGTGTTTAAAAGATGGTTCAAAGGGTGTGAAGTGTGCTGGGAATCCCAAGTCTCTGCACCTTTCTGTACTGTAAAATGGCCCCTCAGGCACCTGCAGTACGGACATTGAAGCTAAATCACCCTTCATAAGTATTCTAGACACGATTATATTCCGGACCGTACAGGTGGTCGTGTGCAGCCTGGCTGGTTTTGCATCTTAATGACCTTGCTAAGGTTAGGATTTCCATTCAGTGGGACTGCACCTACAGAATATGTATGAAGTGACCTGTCCAGGAGGCACTTTGGATGAAAGCACATTTGTGTATCGCAAAGGTTATACACTATGATAACAAACAGCACTATGATAACTATAAAACAAAAAGCATAGGTATGAAGAAGATAGAGAGTGAGATGGATTAAAACAAATGAAAAATGAAAAACAAGGCCAAATGTAACATACTACATACATACATACATAGCTTGTATTTTCTACATGTTTATCTCAAGCAGCAAAAAGTTTAGCTCAAATGTTGTCTATACCAAATGTAGAAGTTTAACATACTGTATAAAAATGTCAGCTTAAATACTAATATGTACAGTACAAAGACAGACAACCTGCTAAAGGCCTCGAACATTAGATGTAAGGAACGACAGAGAGAAAGAGAGAGAGAGAGAGAGAGAGAGAGAGAGACAGGTAGAGAGAGAGTTTGTATCTGGGTTACTCCGGCCTCACATCTCTCCACTGCAGATGAATATTAATAAGGAGTTATTAATATCTGCTGCCTGCACTGTGTGTGTGAATATGTGTGTATGCAAGGTCGGCACGGAGGCGCAGTGTGAACAAGCCGTCCTCCTCCTCATCTCGCTTCCCCCTCTTCTCCTCCTCTTCCACATCAGAACCCATATCTCTATCGCTTTTCTTTCCTCCTACTCATTCTTTAGTTCTTTAAGTTTTCTTCTCTTTCTTTTTCCTTCTCTTCCTCCACCCAGCTTCATTCGTTTTGACTGTCACTGCTCCTTATGTTTCATGGAGGAGTGCTGATGCTGCTAATGATTTGTCATTTTTAGCTATGTGTCAGCGTTTTGATACATTTACCCTATTAGATCTTTCTAATGGAGACTTTACATATATATATATAGACTGTATCTGTTATCTGGGAAGAGCTAACATCATAGAGGAAGTCGGTGTTAAAGCAGTTATCCTTTTTTTTCCCAGTGGGTTAAACAGTGCATAGTCAAAAAGAAGACATTTGTCACACTGTCTGTCTGCCTTTGAGCAGTCTTAGCTTTTGGCTGTTTATGAAACTGGTATCTAAGAACTTGCTTTCATGTTTTCATGTCTGAGGGGCAAAAAACTGTAAACCCAAAATAAATCTTTCCCCTTATTTGAAATAAGCAGTCAGATACTGCCAATCAGAAATGTGGACAAAAAGTCAAAAAGTCAAATGATTCTGAAAATGTAACTCTGACTACTTAAAATGACTTATATAGCCTATATACTACTTTTTTCTACCATTGTACTTTTTTTGTACAAAGAAATGTTGCTCGTTTGTTTATATTTTACAGTGAGGAAAGAAACAGAGGGGGTAAATTTTGGTCTAAAAAAAAAAGGACTGTGGACGTTCTTTCAACTCAATCAGTCAATCAATCTTTATTTGTATAGCCCCAATTTATAACAAATGTTACCTCAAGACTCTTAACAAAAAGCAGGTAAAAAACCTCTTATTGCTATATTACAAAGACCCAACATTAATTCAGCATGAGCACAGCACTAAGCAACATTTAGCAAAGTAACTGTGGCAAAAAAAAGCCTTCCATTTAATCAAGAAATCTTGGGCAAAACCAGACTCATGATGAAAAACCATCTCCCCCGAAACTGTTCGGGCTTGAAAAATTTGATTTTCTTTTGCATGGTGTTAAACTTATTTTTTCGACAAAGGGCTCATTGCTTCAAAGAATGAACACTAAAAAATACAAAATGTCACCATGGTGTTGAGATGTTGTGTTTTGAAGAAAGAAGAATCTTCTGAGAGAAATTCACATAAAGCTACATTTTACCTCCCCTTTCTGCTTTTTTGAGGAATTTCCCATACTCAGGTCATGTAAGTGTCTTAAATGACCTTTTGTTTAAGACCTCAGCTGCGTTAGGAATAAAACATAGTATGCAACCATAGACGACAAATTCAACAAATTCATCTAGTTTTGGTATCTATGGCTCCACTTTTAATTGACTGTAACCAACCACCTCGAGTTTTATTCTCACCTTACACTTGAAGCAGTCTATCCGCCCTGAACTACTGGGAGTAGAAAACAACAACCAATCAGCTCCTCAGAACCACGATTCCCAGCTCGAGGGTCGGGCTGTGATGAACTAGCGAGTCCAGATGACAGTGAGCAATGTGCTGTTGAATACAGAGCATGTATGCATAATTTATACACACGTATTCCCTTGGCATGTTACTGTCATATCTATCTCATGTGGGGATGAGTGTGCGTGTGCACATACACATGCACACACTTTTATTTCATTTCCTCTCCACTTCACTTCCCACTTCACATAGTGTGTTGCAGTTTAATGAATAAATCCATACAGGATGGGGTTCTTATTGGCTGTGCACAGAAGCTCTTTCAAAGACAAAATGAGTCTTGAGCATCACAAATACCTGTTGTTACGTTGTTGTTAGGATGACTTCATTTGTAACAAAGAGTAAACATGCCCTTCTTTTATGCCTTTTTGTTGACAGGGCAAAGTCGACAGGAAGCCTCACTTGAGATGTGTTTAACGCTGTGTAGCCTTCAGACAGAAACATTTTATTTTCAATGTATAGGTAATGACTTTTCCTTGACAGTAGCTCGTCCTTTTTCCCATTAGGTAATATTCTGTAAGGGACGATACGTTCTCAGTTTGTTTTGTTGTCATGTTTGTTCAGCGAGCCTGTTCCGCCCAAACAGGAGCGTGTGATGCGCTGTGTTTTCCTTCTAACTTCCACGCGTACCCTCATGCTGTACGTGTGTTTCATCACACACTGTAATTGTCCATTGGGAGGGGTCATAGATCAAGGGGGAGCAGGTGTGTGTGTGTGTCTTGTGTTTCAAGGGGAGCAGGTGTATAAATGTACATGTGTTTGTGTGTGTGCGTGCATGCATGTGAGCTTGTTTGTGTGTGCATTGAGGGGAGCAGGTGTGTCTGTGTGGTGTACTCACTCGACCAGATAATGGGGACATATGGACAGAGCGAGAGAGCGACAAATGAGACACACACACACACACAGACACACAGTGGGTTTGTGGCCTACAAAATGCATGCACATGAACACAACTGATACATGCAAGCCTTTCGGTCTGCCTTGGGATCTTTTTTTTTTGCACATACGCCTCTAAGTGTAAGTCAGTGAATGACAAATGAATTAGATAAAAATAATATTAGGCTAACAACTGGTATTTATGGTGCCAGTGATAATTGGTGTAAAGCATGATGGGATGTCATAGCTGCCCTAAAAACACAGAAGCAGTGTTGTACAGTATTCGTGCCAACAAACGACACACATATGGTGGCTGATAAGGACAAACACACAAAACAAAACGTTTCCATAAGCAGGAATGGGATGGGAATTCAGAAATGATGCGAATCAAAATCAACTACGAGAGTTCAATAGAAAAACAATAATACCCCCTCTGCACCCAAAATGTGTTTTGTAAAATATTCTCATATTCAACACATTAGTGCCCCCTACAGGCCCGGAGTGCTTCCGTTGTAAAGACGGGATTCGTAGTGTTTTTCTGTTGCATGTGTGTATTTGTAGAAGCATATACTGCTTGCTGTTAATACATTTGGAAACCATGCATTGGAAACCATCAGGGCCATGGCAATGTGTTTGACTTTTGTCAGCCATTTAATTTTCATAGTTTGATCCTAAGTGAGTGTCTAATTGTGGTTGTTTAAAACAGCGATGAAGCAGCAGTCTTGTGCATGACACCAGCAGCAGACTACCCACTTCAGGCGGTAAAGAGGGGGCACGAAAGAGACTACTTGTCAGCTATTTGAAAATGACAGAGAGGGAAGTGATGGGAAAAATGCGTTAGAAGCAGCGAAGCGAGAGAGAGGGAGAAAAATGGAGAGATGAAGAGGGGTTGGATTGATGGAGGAAAGGAGGAAGGGTGCGCGGCTGAAAATGAACTTGTACGATTCTGGAGAACCAATGGAGGGAGTGACAGCTTTATAGATTAGAGAGGGAGAAAAGGGGAATGGAGAAGGGAAGTTAGGGGAGGAGAGATAGTGATTGTTAACAGGTATGGAGGGATGAAGAGGGTGAAGAGATGGATGAATGATTTGGCAATGAGCAGGAAGAGGAGGGAAAAGAGGGAAAGGAGCAAAGGAGGTCATCTTTCAAAATAACCTGACAATTTTGTTGGTATGGTAGATTACTTTCTGCTGTGCATGAGTGTGTTTGTAAGTGTGTGTGTTACAGAGTGTGTGTATCTTATGGGATCCAAACATGCTGGAAAAAAAAACCTTGGTAAGGCCAAATTTCCTCAGTAAAGCCAAAAAGAAGATTTGTCCTTCTTTAAGACATGAATTACACTTGCTTCAAGGTGAGAGTGTGTGTGTGTGTGTGTGTGTGTGTGTGTGTGTGTGTGTGTGTGTGTGTGTGTGTGTGTGTGTGCATGGCTGCATGTGTTCATACCCCATTAATTAGTGTCTGATCAAGTGTCATAATCACTTAATTGACTGATAATCACATCATCACTGTCTGCCCAAATGGATAACTGTTGGGACGATGCGGAGTGAGCAGGAAAAGCAGATGGAGGGGACAGTGTGAGAAATGAGACAGACAGACATCGATGACAAAGGGCACATAGACGAGATGATGAGAGAGGCTGATTCAGGGCAGGATAATACTCATGTGTCCCCTCCGCTGAGTGCAGACTTTTTTCTTTTTTTTTTTTTTTTAAAGCTGGGTGATGCAGTTTTTGCTGCTGTAAGTTCTCCTGGAGTTGTATTGGTGAAACCGTATTTGATCATTTGTTGCATATGTGTTGTGCGTGTGTGTGTGTGTGTGTGTGTGTGTGTGTGTGTGTGTGTGTGTGTGTGTGTGTGTGCGTGTGTGTGTGTAATGGCATTTTATGGCAGGGTGTTTAGAGTTGCAGCGATAGCATCTCTCTCCAGTCTTTATCATTAAGTAGAACAGCTCCACTGGCTGCCGTTCGTATCACAGCTCATTATGCTCTGCAGCTCGGCTCAAACAGAAGTTCGGCTCAGTTAGGTTCATTTCAAGTTCAGTTAGAGTGAAAGCTGAATGTCTTTACGATTTATAGACTGCTGTATAAAGTCCTCTAAACTGTTTTCCTCTGTGTCTGTGCTTGGTGGAGCTATATTCCATTCTGTTTTATGATTTCACCAACATGAGCAAGTCTATTTCAATTCAGCATTCAGCCAAAGCTTGTTTAAAGGATGTAATGGGAAAGTTGGCCGTTATACACATCATACGGATATGATAATGCACACCTGTATCCGCTGTAGAACACTACGACTACACAGGTGTTGATAATTATTTTGGCTGATTAGACTTGTGTTGAGGTTGAAAGTAGACAGAGAAGTATGTGAACTCACAATCACACATTACAAGGATGTTGTATTTTCTATAGACCCTTGCAGATGAGAGTAAGTTAAAGCTCCTGTAGGGAACCTTAAGTGTGGGAGGATGCACCCTCTGTAGACAAAGCTGGGACCTCTTACTTCTTGCACATGTGCAAGAAAAAAACAGCAAAAACATGTTTTCAACACTGTTTCACACCTACCCACAGGAGGGGTTTCGGACATTAAAAATGACTTCATAGAAATAATAATAATAGTAATGCCAATGGTCTCTTTTGTGTTTGTAGGTCATAAAGAGGCATCAGTATAAATGCTGTTCTATTCCACAACTAATACAAACTATGAAGCCCTAACTTTAAAAAAACAACCAGGTGGAGGGTCTTTTTTAACGACTTTTTGCCTTTTTAAGTCGGAAAATCACATGTGTGAAAAATACAATCAAATAGGGCAGAACTTGATTTTTTCAGGGCCCTTCTATTGATATCCTTGCATAGTACTGTTTAGACTCTTAAGTCATCATTAATGTTATCAGAAATGTTATCAGAAGCACCCGCTCCCTCCCTCTCAAATTGTAAAGCTTTCTTTTTATTATAGCTCATACTGTATTTACCCTTTCACAATACACTGTATAAGGATTTTTGTACTTTAACAGCATAACGTGTGTGTAATGTGTATAATCATATATTACATAAGCCTGTGGAAACCTTTGACTGTCTGACACCATTGCCTGTATGACAGTAATACTATTAGGGAGAATTAGTGTGAAATATTTTCTGTGGTAAAATCACATGATGGATGGATAAATAATTGGATTTAGTCCTGCCACACTTGGTTAAGCCTCCTAGTCCTTCACCCATGTTTCTCATCTTCACTTTCCCCCTCTTTTTCTGTTCCTCCTGTTTCCCCCATTTTGGTTTGTTTTCTTGTCTGTCCATCCACTCACCGGTCTTCCCCTTCCTTCTGTACAGTAAATACACCTCCCTTCTTGCTGCTTCCTGTCTTGTTCATCCTCTTTTCTTTTCTCATCTTTTCCTTCATCCTTGCCTTCTCCTCCTTCTTCCCTTCAGTCAGACTCATATTACCCCAGGCTGCAGTTTCTCCCCCTGCAGAATAAAGAGCTGCTAATGGAATTATGTTCACACACGTCAGCACACAATCTATCATACAAACACACACACACACACACACACACACACACTCACACAGGATTGTAAATAAGCATGAGACAGGGCGGACGGATGGACAGACAGAAATGCAGTCAGACAGATTATTGAGCAGAGTATTATTAAAGTTTTACTCTTCTCTAATCCTCAAACACTCACTCATGCAACACACACACAGACACACACAAACAGACACACGTACACGCATGCATGCGCACAGACACGGGCACAGACACACACAGACGCAAGCTCTCAGTGGGGTATACGTTGTGAGAGAGACAGGCAGTGTGAGATAAACTGATCACGCAGCAGTACAATATGCTGAAAGTGATTATGTGTGCATGTGTGTGTTTGTGTGAGATAGTGAGTGAAAGAGAGAGATGATGATGATGTGCAACAGCGGTCCGAAAGCAGATATTGACCCACACTGGAGTCAATCGTGGAAAGAAAGAGGGACATTTTCCCCTTTATCTCAGACAGATGCTAGATTCCATGATAAAAGTAAAGTTTGCAATGTCCTCTAGCTTTCAAAATCACAGAAATCCTCAAATCAAACCCAGATTTGAGAGAAAACGGGGAAATAGTTCCATCCAAGTAATGAGATGCTCCAAATTTAAACCACAGTGGTATTTCCCACAAGGCACAGCGGCACTGATACCCTACCAAGTGACTTCACTGCTGATGAATGTGAAGAACACCTCCTCCTTATAGGCACAGTGCTGCATTTGAAGCACATAGCTCCATCATATTTTCATACATAGAAGTATTGCTTAGTCAGTACATTTATTTTAATATGACCTTTTTTTAACCTTGATAAGGTTTTTTAATAGCTCAAAAGTAAAAGTCGTAAAAATGTATATATTTTTTTGACTTAGATAACATGTACATGTTACGTAAAATAAAAAGTACATTGTTATATCAATGAACAGCTGCACACCTGGGCATGTGTTGCAATTAATTAGGCTTAATAATCATTATAAGGTGTAAAATATGAACAGTTATTGGAATAAAAAATACACAAGGGGTAGTCATGTGAGATTTTTTGTTGCCATTTGAAGTTAAGTTTGTTTCTTGTCATGTTGGACCGCAGAAAGTTACCCGCTAGATTAACTATTTTCGCTGGCCAGGTGCACCGACAGGAGGCGGGGTCGTAACACGCCTACTGGTAACCTCAAGGTTGCTCTGTTATCCTTTAGAAAGTATCAAGTTAACTGACTTGCAGGTTGTTTTTGTATTTTTTAATTGTTTACCATGTTATTGGGACATATATTTTAAGCATTAAATAGTGTAGCTATTTATCATTATTTGACACCTGATTAACTTAACTAGATACTTTACATTTTAAAACCATTATTATTTAGAACACATAACCACATTTTGATTTAAAAATATGTATTTAGAACAGATAACATGTCGATTTAACAATAAACTACCAAATGTGGCATATGAATCACACAGGTGTAACTAATTGAAGGAATTATGACTCCATACATCAGCTTGTTTTCTTAGAGCTCCTATTGGACATGCTTGCCTACTGTGAGAGTTTCATTGTGTCGTTTTAACACCTGCTGTACTTTTACTTGTATAATAACTCAAAGTGCGGGCTGTGAACAAGACTTCATCCCAAAGTCCCAAAATGTATGTACAGACTGTGTTATGTGTGTGTCTGCCTTTATTATAATGGAATAAGTTAAGTATACATTTTCAAGTAATGTAAAATAAAATGTATATAGTTTCTTTTAACGCCATGTTGTGTGGCTGAGAAAAAAAACACCTCAGTCAATAATCCATTGAATATAACAAAATACCCAACAATAAGTGAATAGAAGCACAAAAGACAATTTGGAAATAAAACTTGGTGCTAGTTATTTAAAAGATGTCTCTGAGTTTGAATTTATGAAAGATAGCATTTAGTTACAACTAAGGATGCAGATTAATGTCCCCTTAAACCATCATGAACTGTGAGTTCTTATGTAGAAATTACAATCTCTGAATGGGATTTCAGATGGTATTATAAATCCTCTGCAATAACAGCAATCGTGCAGGATAAGTCTGTCATTCTCCTGCGCAACTCTTTTCACTTTTCCCCCCTCTTTTTGTGTCCTTAGCTCTGTCATAACAGCCCAGGTTGGATTAACTTCACGGGGGTTCTTCACGGTTTTTTTTTGAGTCTTTTTCTCTTAAAGTAGCTTTGCAAAAAGTAATGTAGGAACTACATTTGTTCAAATGTGACAGAACTAAGCATATAGATACTTTATTATTTCGTCAATAAAAACTCTTGAAATCAACACAAATGTATTGTTAGACGTGACAAGGGTGGTTGTAGGGTGAGGGTATTAGTGTAAACCTTGCTCTGATGTCAGAGGGAAGGGTGAGCTAAGAGGATATTCTAGCTGTCTTTAATCTGGCTAAGCATACTGTACAGTATGGATAATCCCCTCGTTCTTACAGTACTTTTACTCATTCATCCCTATTCCTACTATTTGTCTGGGTGATAAAACTATGTAATCACACTGGGCTTATTGTAATTCTGTCTCTCATTTCACTTCAACATTCTTTTTTTTCTTTTACTCATTCATTTGTTTTCTGCAGGTTTTGTGGATTTATGCACAGACTTGAAACACCCCCATTGATTGAATGCATAACTTTTGACTCCAGTTCATTGTATCATCATCTTAATGTAAAACTATAATTGTTATTTTGATATTTATAATACTGATATTTGATTTCACAGTGACTAGTATTAGCACTAAAATGATCATTTACCAGCCAGCAGTTTCTGCTCAGATGAGTGGTGTTGTTTTTGTATGTTGACACAAAGTGAAAGGACTGCTTAACCTACACAATATGCTTTCGAGCTAAACAGCGCACAGTTAGCTCGGTGTACTTGCTTGACAGATGGGAATCTATTAGTCATCAGTCTATTCTACAGGAAGACATTTTCAGTGTCTGAAAAATATGCAAGGCTCACTAACTGATATGTCAACAACTTAAACCCTCCTGAAGCCTCTAAAGTATATTAACAAACTGTCGGAAATGTCAACACTGTAACGTCTTAGAGGAACCATGTGTGATGTGTGATGCATGAAATCAGTGATTTAAAAGCTACATGTATTGTTTTCTAACTTCATTCTCCTCTCTCTTATTTTTTTCCTTTGCAGGCTCCGATTACTCTCCCCCTCCCCCCCTTCCTCGCCCACCTCCCACCGGACTGACCAATGAGCACATTGGCACTGGGAGCCACAGTGACCATGATGGAGGAGGGGGCGGGGTCAACCACGGGGTGGGCGTGGTGGGCCTGGCACCTGAGCACATTCCCACACCTGGGGCAGCCTTGAGCTGGCAGGCGGCCATCGATGCTGCGCGGCAAGCAAAGATGATGGGCAATGCCGCATCCAGCGGAGTTGTAGCGCTAGGGACAGGAGGGGGAGGGCCAATCTCAACGGCCAGCTCTACACAAAGAAAGAGACAACACTACAGCTCTAAGCCCAAGAAACCAACAACAACGACAGCAACAAGGCCGCCGCGGGCCCTGCTCTGTCTCACGCTCAAGAACCCCATCCGCAGGGCCTGCATCAGCATCGTAGAGTGGAAGTATCCTTTAACTAACCCTGTGCATAGATCTGTGTTTTTAGTCTAGTTAGTTGGATTAACAAGCAACATGTCAGACCTTCATTTTTTGGAGGAAAAGTCGAGTTTTGCATTAAATCTAGCCTCACACCTTTTAAATTATACGGGACATACAAACAACTTACAAAAACATGGTCCAGTTTGTCTTATCCAATAGGGCTGGTTGCTGTAACACAACGAGACAATTCAAAACAAACAACCCAAATAGGTGCAATGTAAAACAATCGCATCTTATTCAGATGACTAAAGGTGTGTCAAAATATAATTTAGTTATTGCCATATTTGTTTTGGTTTGCCTGCAGCCAGCCTTAAGTGGACCCTAAAGGAACTGCGGACTTTGCACTTCCCCATTGGCTTTATTTCTCAACACTGGAGGTTGCAGCTTGTTAGTAACAAAAAAATCATCCCAAAGTTTCCATAAACATTAAACGCTGTAATTGAAGGAATGGGTGTGTAGTGGTTGTACATTTTAATTTTAAATTACTTTTGTAAAACTCGTTATGGACTAATAGGTGTCAGCTTTGACTTGCTGAGAAAGCCATCATCGGTCGAAAAGAAGGGAAAGGGATCGGGGATGCAGGAAGTAAACAGTTGAAAAATTCATCACATTCTGTTTTGTTCATTTTCCCTCTTTTCTCTATTTTCTTCCTTCTACTCTTTCTCTCTTGAATAATCTCTCTCCTCCCGTATGTCGCTCTTGGTGTTACTCTTTGCTCTCCAATCACGTGTCCTAATCCCTTTTCCCCTCCGTCTGTCTGGCGTCTGTTTTGGTCTTTCAGGTTTTTTTCTCTCCCTTTTTCATCTTACATTATTTTCTCACTGGAAGATAAAACAAATTGAGTCATTTTCATCCCCCTTCACACCTCTCCTAAACATATGTCTCTTCCAAAGCTCCCTCTAACTGCATTCATACTCTCTCCCTCAGGTCCATCCATGCTTTAGTCCCTCCTTTGCTCCCTCCACCTTCAACCCCCGTGTCTCTCTCAGCATTTATTATTCGTCTCTCATTCCCTCTGTCCATCCAAATCCCTTTATTCCTGCTATTCCTCTGCCAGTCCTCCATTTTTTAAACTTCTCTTGTGGAGATTTTGTCCCAATTTTTAAGCTGCTGAACATAATGACTTGTTTTTCCTCAGGCTGGGAAAGAGAGAGAAAGGGAGAGGCAGAAATGGTCAGTGTCACAGTCAAAGTGATGTATAATAGAAGAGGGTCCACATGAACTTGAGCTCAGCAAGAGCACAGTCACACTCCGTCCTGAGAGGGAGTAGAGGAGAGGAAGAGGAGGGGCTGGGGGAATGGGAAGGGCAGGGATGTGGGCAGGACACGGATGTCGACAGGGGAGATGATGGAGCTGAGTAGCTGAGGAGAGAGGGAGGAATTCATGGGAGGACAGGAAAGGTAAACAAGAAAAATGACAGGGTAGTGGGAGGGTAAATAACGAGTGAGGGGAGGAGAGGAGAAAAGATAGGGGGATCATGAGGGAGGAGAGGAGAGAAGCAGAGGCAGAGCCAATTGGTGATCAAAGAGAAGATGAGTTAGTATTCGTGTGTGTGTGTGTGTGTGTGTGTGTGTGTGTGTGTGTGTGTGTGTGTGTGTGTGTGTGTGTTTATGTCTGTTTACAGTACATGTGTCAAGGGGGCTGATTTAACAAAGTATAATAGATAACATTGGACAAAATAAGCAAAAGTACATTAAGACACAAAATATTATTAAATCATTGTTTTAAGCCAAAAGGTCAAATCCAAATTGGTTTTTAAAAACTATTTTCCTGCAGCAAACTTATTTAAACAGACGTAAGCAATATTTAAAAAATGTTTATTTGTTATTAATAAACTAAATTAATAATTCCTTTTGACATTGTTGTGAACCTTGCATTATGACTGCTGTGAAACCTGCTGAGCTGTTTATCCAAGAACTACATAATCATTGTTTTGTGTTGCTTGTTTTAATGGTTTTGCTCAGTTTAACGAGAACAGCAAGGCTCTTGATTGATGCATATCACTCAAAAAATGAGACATGTGTTCATAACAACCCCAAATGTCCCATCAGAACAGCCCTGCCTTTTAAAATGTGTGTAATCTTCGCACACAGAATATCCTCCTGATCACCTTTAGTGAGTATCTAAAGTCATAGTGTAAGCAGTAAATTGATTCTGCACAGGGTGTGTTGTTTAAAAAAAAAAAAAAAAAAGCAGCAAATTAATCAAATTGCATGCATAAACCCCAGGGTCACTGGAGTAATTTTACCCAATGACTGATGAGTGTTCCGATCATTACCCACAATTCCCAGCATCATTCATTTAAATGGCTCTGAGGCAGGGAAGTAAGGAAGGAAGAGAGTGACAGAGGAAGAGGTGAGGGATGAGATGACTGGAGAAAAGATGAGTGATGTTAAGCAGGGCTTCATAGGAGAATGAGAAGAAGAAGTATACAGGAAGGCATACAAACAAAAAGATTGACCAAAAAGAAAAACCTAGATGAAGCAGAATAGCATTAAACTACAATAAATTTTGTCCTTCCGGAGTTCAAAAATCCTCAATCTGTCTGTCAATCTTTCTGCCTGCCTGTCTGTCTAAATCTAGTTTTGGATGTCCTTCATAGCCACAGTGTGCGTCTGTTTGAATGCAGTGTATGTTGGAACATTGGTCTGTAGGTGACTTTGTGCTCTGTACTGTAAGTGATGCATTCCTGTGTTGTAGTTTTTATTCACTGGGCTTTGTGTGTGTGTGTGTGTGTGTGTGTGTGTGTGTCCTGTATTCTGTGAGCACCTCTGTCTCCAGAGATAGCAGATCTGAAATCTTCCTCTCCTCCTCCTCCTCCTCTGTTACCATGACAACAGCTGCTGCTCTCAACAGGTCGATAGGGCAGGTCTGAGCTCCCGCGTACACAAACATGCATAGACACATGTCAAGAGCACACACATAGTTGCACACAGACGATGAAAAGACCAGTGCACGCACACACACACACACACCCACACGGACGCGAAAGCACGCACACTTGCACGCACTCACTCATGCTGCGTAATTATAGCATTTAAGCATTACCTGCACACTGCAAGGTCAGCATGAGAGACAAAGAGAGAGCGGGGGCAAGTGTATATCTTTCAACTATGTTCTCTCTATGAAATCACACTTAGTGGTAATTTGAAAAATTGTCATTGAGTGCATTTACACTCTACCCACTGTTTGCTGAGCTGCAGCTTAAATATTGTATTGCAATATATTTTTTCATATTAAGAGTCTTTTTTTGTTGTTGCAGTTTTCAACTCAAACTGAGGTAATTATCCCCGACGTTTCATATGAAAGTCAGGAGCCTGCTCTTCCGGATAATATCCTGGTTTCTTATTTGGTTTGTCAAGATAAGTGATTATGAGGGGGCCTGATAGCTTGGCGGTTATGTTGTGCACCGCATGTACAGAGACTTTTATCTTTGTCATGGTGTGAATATGGATGCAATCCTACTGTGACTGTTTGTTGTAAGAATATTCAGTTAGTTTGTTAAAATGTTGATTGTATATTTTTGATTCCTAAATGCCTCAGACAGTAGCCCCCCTTCGAATACTTCATTTAGACTGCTGTGAAACCTGCTGAGCTAATTGGATGCTGATTTAATTTTAAGTTAATTTATTTCTGTTTTTTAAGAGCCGTTACAGGCAATCGTTCTGTTAGTTTGGAATCAAATTAATTTTCAAATCTACAGAATGCTGTCAAAGATTGATATTTTCTATTGTTTTGCTGATTCATGAAAAGTATTATTATACTTTATCTTTGGTCGTATTATTTACTCAGACAGGCTCTCAACAGCACAGCAGACTAGATTTATTATCATGTTGATAGAAACAGACCTCAAGGCTTTTAAAAAAAAAAAAAAATCATGGGTCAGGAACCCCAATTGAGCCACGAGCCTGTTTTTCTGTGGGTCCTTGCGGGTCTAGAGTGTGTTTTAACAAGCCCCAGCTACAAGGGTGAGTGATTATGTTAGATGCATTTCGGTCCCATGCTGAACGAGCAGAATGATCTTGTGGTCCAAAATGTTCAAGGGTCAGTTCTTAATCCAAACATATACTTAGTATCACTGCCACAATAAGAGTTTTTTCTCCCTTCTGCTCATTCTTTTTCTCCCTAAAACAACAGTAAAGCCTCTGATATAGATAGCTGGCCTGTTTCTTGAGGGGCCACACACAGCAAAATTGGTGGTTATAGATGATTATAGGTGATAAAGGATAGTTAAAGTGGTTAAGTTCATGTCCTCTTTATTTGAAGTAAAACTTGCTTTTTACTTATCAAGACAGTTTGATCATTCTCCTGCTTTTGAGAAACAATACTGGGTAATTTGAAACTAATTAACTAACAGCAATCATGTCGACCCTGAAGATTGCTCGAAAGTAACTTTACTCATAAAAAGGCCACTTTTAATAGTTATTCTTTTTTTGTTAGATACTTTATGGTAATTTTTTTAGCATCTCTCCCCCTTTTTTTTTTTTTTTTTATCAATTTAGAATTTTTATTAAATAAAGGTACTCCCTCTCTAATACTCTGCGTGGCATAGACCATGTTTCAACTTTGTACTTAAGCTTGAAAATCAGCATTTATGGTGTTGAACATGGCTGTTAGCTAGATTTCTTTGTTCATGGTTAATCTGGAGGATTTGAGTTTTTGACAGGGTAACTCATCAATATGTTGCTATTTATGTTATACCACATATTCTGGAGTCTAGACTAAATTGATAAAAGGAAGGAAAGGAAGGAAGGAAGGAAGGAAGGAATGGAAGAAGAGAGAAGAGGGCAATGGAGGGAGGTGACAGCAGTGGCAGTTAGTAATTGTGTTGATGAAAACCAGACCTTCTTTTATCTCTCCTCCACATTCTCCCTCTCTTCTTCCCTCTCTTATTTCCTCTCACTCTCTCTCTCTATCTCTGTGGCCAAAAATAATGAGGTCACTCCCCTCTCAAGGACTGTTCCATATAAAAACCCTCTGCGTCTCTCCTCTCTCTCATTCCATCTCGCTCCTACTCTTTCCCCGTCCACATCCTGTCTTCCACGCGACAGGCCTGCTCCTTGCTGCACCCATATTAGGACATGCACTGTCTTTGTAGCCCCCCCTACAGACTCAAAGAGTGAGTCCTAAGTGACCCAGTATGTCTTATTGTTAGCAAAAAGGCCAACTCAACAGCTTTGATCTCTCTCCTTGTGTACACTGCTAGTGCACTTTGCTTTGTGCGTATATACACCTCTGCTTATGTAAGGATGTATTAGCTTGTTTAAAAATACCTCATTGTTGAAATAATATGACTGATATGGAGACTTTGTGTTCCGGAAAGGTCAGAATTCTTGGTCTGTTTTATTTTCTTCCCTATGTGTGGAAACGTTTTTTTTTCTTGTTTTCTCTATCAAACACTGAAACCCTGCCTGAACGAATGTGTATGGATTCATATTTTTTTTTTTTTAAGTTTAAAGACAGGATTGAGGACTGTCAGATCGATTCTAAAATAGACAGTTTAAGGTTGGTAACCGGATTTAAGTTAAAAAGGAAAATAAAATAAAGAGAAGTCAAGCCTCGTGGTAAACAGTTTTTACCAGATTCAGTTTTTATTTACCAATATCGGCTCTTATGGTGGTAATTCCTTGGCTTTTGGAGCCAGTCTCAAGTTGACACTGCTGTATTTGGCACTTCTGCATTGGCTTCATTTTCAGCAGAGGTCTCTGCTTGAGCTAGATCCACAAGGTTTTAGTTTTTTTCTTTTTTTTTTACACAGATCAAAGAAATATAATTTTGGCTCGTCCTAAGTTAAAACTAAAAATGTAAACTTTAGGTGGTCTTTGTTGTGTTTTTATCTCTACACTTGTGTTTGTGTACTGTGTTCTGGCTGGTGTATTCCTTAACTCTCCTCCAGACCATTTGAGATCATCATCCTGATGACCATCTTTGCCAACTGTGTGGCCTTAGCCGTCTACATCCCCTTCCCCGAGGATGACTCAAACGCCACCAACTCCAACCTGGTAAGTGCAATTCTTCAACAGATTTACAGATGATACCCCCTCTGGCTGTAAGGTTACATATCTGCTGTTTTAAGTAACTGCGTGGCTGTTTCTTTTCGAAACTCTGGAGACATGGTTTCTTGGTTTCTGTTGATGTGGTCTAAAAAGTTTTCTTTGTTGTTTCTTTGATTTGTCTTTGCTCACACATTAAGGGTGTGATGGATTTGTGAAACATGTTGTCTACTGAGTTATCTTTTAATTATCACCACAGAGCAGCAAGTCATTTACACATTTCCAGGCTGATTCTGTCTTACACTGTTACTGGTTCATTAAGGTGAGTAGAGAGGGTGAAAAGCAGAGGCAGTAGAGGAAATATAGATGGGAGCAGGAGGGAAAAACAAAAAACAAAGGAAAGGGTAGTTTGACTGATAATTTCGTTGAGCATCAATCAGTCATTTTTTATTGTTAGGACTCAACACAGGATTCAAGTGTTCTGCTTTGGAGCCATGAAAAAATGTCAGTTTTTCGTTATAATGGTGGACTCTTGAAATGTATCAAGTAAAGCTATTTGAGCTGTTTTGATCAAAAGAAAAGAATAATTTTCTTGAGGGCAACAGAAATGTTTTCGTTAAGGAGAAAATTGTTGTTTTGATTTTGTCATATTAAGCTATTTCTTGGAGCATACAGTTCAAAGCACCAAATGTAGTATAATTTGATATTTTTCAAAGTAAATCAAAAATATCCTACAAAACAAAGACATCTGTTGCTTTAAACACTGGTATTAGGACTGCTTCCTGCCAAACTTTTTATCTAATTGCCTAAACCTGGCTGCCTACCAGGTTGTGAGTAAGTGAGTGTAACTCTGTGTGCTTTTAACAATCAGTATACATCTTTTCATAAGCCTGCCCTTTGGGGTTGCGGAGGTTTTGATCCAATCCCTTCTGACATTGGACAATAGTGATTCAATTGACGTTGTTATAAATCAGTATGATGACCTATAATCATACAATGTTTGTGTGCGAGTTTGTTTCAGATGTATACCAGTGTATTTGTGTGAGGAAGAAACTAAGGCCAAGTAACATCTGTCACTTTTTCTTTCTTTCACTCTTTACTTCTTTCTAATAATAAGTTTGCCTTATTCACTTCATCTCGAGTGCTCATGCTGCACTATCACAACCTTTACTTTTAATAATGTCTGTTCATACAGTTACTTTGGGACTTTAAATACATTAATGATTGGATAAATCAGTTATTTTGTTATTCATTTTTACTGGAATCTACACTCAAATTTCTCCTGTAATGATACTGTTCCAGGGCAGGTAAATGAGTCAGCTGAAGAGTAGAAAACACTGAGGAAGAACAGCTCATCTTAATTTATGACCGTCATCCACTCTCTCGGCCATTCTCTCCACTCTCTGAATATTTTTAAATGACATTGGCAGAAGCATTCAGAATACCTTTTCCTGTTTCAAACATAGTTAAAGGTCTTGCCAATTACATTTCATTAACATTTTTAAATAACAGTTACTAATTCAACAACCTGGGGTTATCTTTAAGCATTTCATCAGTCCGATTTCACATGAAAGATTTCACTTGTATAGTTAAGCCCCCCCGCCCAACCCCTTAAAACTGTGCCAGGGCCAAGGAAGTGTACCATGCAACCAAGCTAAACTGGTCCAGAAGAATATAAATTATTTGCTTTAATTTAAGTGTTTGGAGCCAGATGCGATGGATTTCGTTCTACTGTGTATAATAAAAGAATCTTGACACAAGATCTCTATTGAATTTATGGAGGAAAAAATGACGGTGTTGGGATTTGTAAACTATTGAACTGGAGCATGGTGGGTTTCATATGCTGTGTGAGGTTTCTGAATGGAACCGTAATGATCTTGAACGGCCGACTCTCTCTCTACGTCTGTCAACACAATGAGGATAATTTTAATGCGGCCCCCTTTTCCATTTTGAAACTGTATACAACATGAAGCTCTGGCATGCACTCACTGACTCACTCACAAAAAAGTTTGTCCTCCTAAATGAATCTATTTTAAATATCGTCTATCCCTGTAGAGTTCTTCTGGATCCTACTAGTAACCCCCTCCCCCACACCAACCAGTAAATGAATACAACATGTACCCATGTACTCACCACCACCACAGCTGTGGTCAATTAGTTTTATCACCTTTTGACAGACAGGAAGCAGCGGGCAGATGGACCAAAGGCTAAAACATGTGTGTGGACTATGCAAAATGTGCCTCTCTCCATTTGAGCAGTTCTTAAATGGCTTATGTTCCACCATGACTTAAGACGTTTTCAGATAGGATGGGGTATGCGCAAGAACTATAATGAAGTTCTTGATTCACACATGTGTCACAAAACTATTACACACCTTAACAGTCCTTCACAGTCTTTAAATGGCCTCAGCATTAAGTAGCCAATGCCACTGAAGTCATACACTCATTACAAACAAGCCCGCAGAAATGAGTGTCTGACTCGAGCGTTACGCCAGGCTATGTGATGGCAGCAGAGTCTCTCTAGTATTTCTACATTTAGATGCAGGGACTCTTCATGCACAACAGTCTGAGTTCTGAGACCACTGAAGGCGATGCCAGACAGACCTTTATTGTAGATTAGTGTGACTATTGCACATGCGTGAACGATATATCGTTCAGCCCTACCTATGCTTTAGTCATATGGATGTTTAATCCAGTGCTGCCTGCAGAAAGTATTTTTGCTGAAGCAAACACCAAAAGACCAACTGTCTCTTCTTTACCAGCAGAAAAAAAACCCTGCCCATTGTCTGAACATTGTCCTTACGCTGTTGAAACTTAACACTTAGCGTGTAACCTTTACATGCTAGTGCTACAAACGATGAGTTAACACTCTCATAAGGATCCATAGGAGGGTTTTAAATATTTCCTAAATGAAAGCTCTTTTCATTCAGCTCACCTTTAGCCACTTGTGTAGTTTCACATATGTGTTGAGGATTGTTGTGATGTGTTACCACACATTGTGCTTAGCTTCTTGTGGTTTTGTTCGCTCTGACACAGATTTGCCCGTTTTTATCAATCGCAAATATGCCTCAGGCTTAAACAAAATTCATGACGCACAAACTGAGAAACAGTTGCATCACGACTCTTCTTAGCATCCTGACAATGATCTTTGTACATACCCCTGACCCTGCTTGTGATGGAGCCAGGGTTTTAGAATCAATATGGCCACCCTTTGCTAGCTTTGCACAAGTCTTTCTTATGTAATGCCAGAGATCTGTTGCATCGCTTCCCGTACAAGATTTCTATTTCTGTCTGCATCCCATAATGTGCTGCTCTGTCTCCTTGACGACATGCCCAATAATAGCAGCAGGAGAGGTTGTCATGGATATGGTAACCGTAGTGATGCTCCTCATCTGTCCTTGGTTGCAGAAAAAAGACGGTTATTGGAAGTGTGTAAAAGTCTCTTTCCTTAGGGACAAAATGTTTGCTGCAATTTGGTTTGTTAAGCTCAGTTTTTTAGACAAGTATGTGAAGCCTGGGAAAAAGTCTGTGAACTCCCTGTGATCACTTTTTCTCCTTTTTTCCTTTTATGTTCAATTTGCTTCATCCCTTTTTTCTCCTCTTGCTCTCTCTTTCGTTTTCTCCATCTAATCAGATCAATATGGATACTTTCAGATGGACAGAATAATGGTGTCATGACTCATAACCAAGTAATTAGCTAATCAATACACCTGATAAGACACTGACTGATGGAGAGGCAAGAAATCAAACACACACACACACTTCTCTGCACACATAACACACTTGACACCATCATCTAGTAAGCAATAATGAGGCGTATTGGGGTGAGGATTGAGATAGAGTTGGTTTGATTCTGTGTTTTAGTACATTCAGTTTTAAATGATTTATTTGTATTCATGAACTTTTTGTTAAGCGGTATTTATGCATCGTTCATGAACACACACCATATTTACCTGTAGTCATGGTTTTTCATGGCTGCTCATTTGTGTGTGAACTGCGAAGGTGTGTGTCGGTTTCAACAGTGGAGTATCAGGGTGTTCAAAGTTGAATGAATTGAAAATCATGAGACTAAGATTGGCATACTCCACATGTTATATTTAGATTATGGCTTTCACCAAATATGATCTCATCAAGGTAATCAAAAAAGGGTGTTTACATGGAAGTGGCTTATTTATAGAATTCACTTATTCTGGAATATTGCTGTCCATATAAACATGGCTAATATGTTGACTCATTAAAATGATTAAATAACCATCATTTATCGCCTTATGAAGACTCAGTTTTTGTCTGCTTTCTGTTTTTGAGTCTGTGCAAGTCTGCATGTCCTCCAGTCTCTCCCTTACTCTTCACATCACTTTTTGTTGTTAAGGATCAAGTTAACACGCTGTTCCTATGGGTGCTACTCTGCTGGTTGCTAGGTGTCTATTTTTAGATGTAGAGGAACGCTCAGCATCTATCTGTATGTTCACTTATCTAAACAATGTTGGTCTGTGTTTTCTTGTCGTGATGGCGGAGGCTAAAAGTGTGTGTGTGTCCACCTCTCAATAGTCATAGTGGTACACAGCCACTCTTTCTGCCACACAGATAAGGATATAGTTGTGTGTAATAGCAGTTTTGCAGACAGAGAGCTATATGATACACTATCTTACACTTGAGCAAGGCTTCTAACTGCATGGGATAGTTTAAATCTGTTGCAAATTTTCTGCAGTACAACAAGTTCCAACCATGCTGTAGTCTGGGGAGTCATTATTTGGAAATTTTAAATGCTGTTCCCCTTTTCAGCTCCCTGAGGAACCAAGCAATACCCCAGATATATTTTCTGTTAGAGACTGGGAGCTTTCCAAATCCAAAGTTACTACTTCAGAGTGCTGTTTGGTTTCTGCTCCATTGGCTCAATATTTTGGAGCTATTTTCTACCAATTCCTCACTGCTGCAGGGATCCATTGAACTAAAACATTTAGGAAAAATAATACTGACTATATTGAAAGTCAGCTTTTTAACCAAGAGATTTATCTGCTTTTCTAGGATTTTTTTTTTCAGTCTTAATCTTGCCTCGTTTCCTCCCTTGTAATGCCGTTTTTTGTCTGAAGTGTGACCAACTCAAATAGGAATCAGGAATGGCTCAGGGTGTAATGGATTGACTTGAATTGATTAGCGGTCGGCTAGTTGTTTTTGTTGTTTTGTGTTTGCAATGTTTATGTTTTTATCTGCTGCTGAAAAGTGGTTGCAAGTATTCTGATTCCTGAGCTTATGGCAATAATGGAGAAGATAATGGATTATGGTGAGTTTACTGGAAACATAAAGCCTCTAATGAACCAGTGTACAACAAGCGTGTCCTTTTAGATGCTTTTATTTTGTTTTCTCTGTCTTTGGACAAACTTAATTGGAATTGCTGTTAAGAAATGTCCTGCTTTGGTATCATCACTGTATAATTGTTTTGAAATGAAAATACACAATAAGCGAGAAAATTGTGTGATGCCATGTTGCCTCAGTCAGTCGCTCTCTTTCTTTCTCTCCTTTGCTCTTCTCCACCTCTAATAAAAGTGTAAGATAAAAACGGTAAATGATGGCAGCTGTGGCGACCACATTCTTTACAACATCATTTCCTATTTCCTCTCCCCTCCTCTTTATTCTTTTTTTAATGGTCCCATTTTGGTGATAAAGATGGGGGAAATTTCCACACAAGCCTTCTGACCTCTCTTTTTCTTCCCTTTTGCTTCCTCAGTCTGCTCATACATTCGTCTTTTTTTTTTTTTTGCATTTTTTTGTCTGCCTTTGTGTCTGCTAGTCCGAACTAAAAACATCATGTCCGTATTTTTAGGTTTTTTATTTTTATTTTTGTGAGAACACAGTCCCAGGCACGAGTCCCATGATTCCTGATCAGATCCCTGGAAATGGTCCCATGTTGCCCTGTCTGTTTACTCTAAACCTACATACTTGCCTGGCTATGTTTGTACATGTATTTGTGTTCATGTGAGTGGGAGGAAAAAAATAGGATCTATGCATGTGAATTTGTCGGATGCAGCATTGGTTTCAACACAGTAATTTGGCAGGCAAGTCATGTTAAATCAGGTCAAATGAGCCTTATGAAACTGAAAAAAAGTTTCAGTTCTACAAATACTGAGGCAAGTGTTATTGGTATTACATAACAGTCCGAACGAGGCTTGTATGGTAATGTGAATTTTTGATCATTTATATGTAAGTCCAGGTGTTCCAGTGGTTGAGGCATGAGACACAGAGGCAGTGAGGGAGAGAAAGAAGAGAAAGAGATAGAGCAGGATATTTTTACTGAGCTAAAAGTGTCCACCTCTGCCTCACATCGACCCACATTACAGCTCCCACAGAGCACACAGAGAGATAGAGAGAGTAATGTCTCTGTCCATCACAGAAACGCCACCTTCTCTGTGGAAACTTACCACAGGGGACGATGTCAGTCTTTCTATCCCCATTTCAGTTAGAAACAGTCTTACAATCGTTTGACATTATGATAAATACCGTTGATGTAAGCTAAGTGGCTGTGTGTCAGACTGTTACTGTACAGGGCTTAGAAAACAAAACCTCAGGAGGCAACAGAGTGAACTGAGCCAAGTAACCACTTGTGTAGTGTTGGCTGGGCATATGGCAGCACACAGATGACATCATTTAAAAAGTGATAAGATTGGTCTATGAATCCGGCAGTATTGTTGTTCACTGGATTTGTTTGTTCTGAATTTAAGATTGCTGTGCAAAAGAGGTATTACATTTTAAACTTTGGTTAAAATTTAAGTTGAAACTTCGCCCTTATAAGGAAATTTGTCATATAAACTATGTAGTTGCAGTGGGCAGTCACAGGGCTCCCTTTGGTCAAGGACAAAGGGAAAAGAAGAATCAATGAGAAGACTGGCTGCCTCTTCATGACTGCTCTAATTTCACCTTTTATAAAACCAATAAGATCTTTTTGATTGCTATATTGCAAAAAGACAGGACAAAGTGTTTTTTTCAGACAATTTAAGATTGCTTTCAAATCTTACAGAACACTTAGAAACAAGTGAAAAGGCATAACCAGGAGCGATATATGAAGCTTATACTCTTTGTATGTGCATGTTGAATTGTATGTAAAGGCCCCTTGTACATATACAGCATTGATCTAAGAATCAGTAACTTCAAACTGAAAATCTGAGATTAATATGCAGTATCATCCCATCCCTGGCATCCCACACACACACGCACACACACACACACACACACACACACACACACACACACACACACACACACACACACACACACACACACACACACACACACACACACACACACAGCAAAGCAAAGCAAAGCAAAGCAAACGGTTTATACAGCAAACATTAGAGCATGGCAACAAAGGTAATTGAAGTGCACAGTAGATCTCTCTGCAAATTAGGGGGGCAATCAGGTGTAATGTGTGCTCTGTGTATGCATACGTCTTCATCTTTCCAGACTAATATTTGACCAGAGATAAAAGCCTGCCGTGACATCACAGAGGAGCAAAGCAAACTACACAGGGGCTACTTTCGGCTAAAAGACCCCATTAATCAATCTCTGCTGAGCTTTATGCAACATCTGCCTGTTGGTTTCTTGGTTCTTTTTTTTTCTTCTTTCCATCGATATATGATTTTATATTGTGGTTGAAATGTAAAATTAGTGGTCTTGCAGTTGTGGTCCTTATGAATGAAAGGAAATGCTGGTTTTCTGTGTGCTGAGGCTGTGTTACAGTGTGTACCGGTCCTGTTAGGGAGAGCTAGCAGTCATGTTGGTGTGGTATTCACTGACATTTAGCCATCTGGTCTGGGATCTGGCAGCCTCTCGCTGTCTCCTTCTTTGTATCCCTCAACACACACACACACACACACGCACACGCACACACACACACACACACACACACACACACACACACACACACACACACACACACACACACACAATAATAAAGCATGTCTCAATGATGAAGAACACTGTAGTGTGTGCATTTGTATATACATTTGTGCTTGCTAGTGTGATTTGGGTATTTTGCCTGCATCATCAAAGGGCTGGGTTCCCATAGAAACCATTATTTCCTTCTACTTCCTTAGTGGCTACCTGTGAAAGAGCGTGCATAACACAGAGGGGCATGCACTTATATGTAATACTGTAATGAGGTTTATTCAGGCAAGCGCTTTATTGCCTTATTGATCTCCATCCTTAAATATATCTCATCCACTGAAGAGATGTTGATAGGTAGAGGCTCAGGGTGTCTTTTGCGTGCCTTGAAATAGCCATGATATGGGAAATTTGTGAAAGCAGCTGAGCCTCAACATATAATGAACTTAAATCGTCAACATCCCTTGTTAAGGCTTACCTGATGTGCAGTTTGCAGCTCTAATGTTTGTTTTATTCCTGGTATGAGTCATTAATCTTGAATTTGCATCAAAAGACTAAAATGTGTTTGCTTTCTTCTGGGTCTCAATCCTTGATTAGTGAGAAGCTGGTGGGAGGTAGATTGATCAATAGAGCAGCATTGTTAATACTATAAAGTGCTGTTTCCACCAGGGCTGTCGCAATAACCGCAAAAATGAATTACCCTGATATTACAGTAATAGGCCAACAGTGGGGCATGGGGGAAACCGTTAACTGTCACCTCATTTTCAGATGGAAACAATGGCAACTGCACTGATATACAAACCGTGTGAGACTTTGCCCCTTTGGGAACATTTCACCCTTCAGCCAAGAGAACCAGCTAATTTAAGTGATGCAGATTGTAAAATCTTTGCCAAAAAGATCCCTGTAAACAAGGAAACACATCGCATTTCAGCTCTCACCATAGCAAATAGTATCTGGCTTGCAAGATTATTTTGATAGTGACTTTTGTTTATTTTTATTATTTTCTTAGGAACGCCGTGACAGACACAAACTTTCTCGCCACGGAACAGCGTGCAAGTAGCACTGCAGACGCTGCACAGCTCTTGGTTCTGAAGCAAAGCTCCGTCATGGCAGCAACAGTTATAACCAAGACGTGATGTGTTTTTAAAAAAAGCTGTCCAGTACAATTTGGCTGCAGAATACAGAACAACAGGCTTATTAATTATTTAATGTGAAAACTGGAATCTCCAATCTCTCTCTCTCTCGTGGTCTCTCTGAGGCTGATGTGATTCTGCTGTGTCTCGGTTTTGCTGTGTCTTTATAACAAGCCTCCCCAAGCAATGCTCACTGTTGTTATAACAGACACGCCAAGGGAAACTTCAAAACAAGAGTTTTGTTTTGTTGCACATAAAAAATAAATAAAAAGCCATTTTGCAAATCTCTAGCTATGGTTTTTCATTGTAAATATGTCCGTGCAGCTTATCAGCTCTCTCTCTTATGTAGCCAAATCGTACTGTACAAGTTTTTTTAAAAAACTCAGTATCTTGCTTTTATTTTTGTTGGCAAAAGGCTGAAGAGGAGGTGATTCTGGTGATAACTGTTGCTGCAGTGATGGGGTCTGCCGGGCTACTCGCACACTGTTCCATGGCGGGGCTGTTTGTGTCTGTCATGTGTTAAGTATGCCAAAAACAAGGTGTGGGATTCAAGGGGTTTAAATTTTTAAATTAAATTTACTGACCAACTCTTTTGAATATAGTTTTCGTACATGGCAGAGAACACGCTCCAGAACATGCATAATACATAACTTACATACATAACAGAAAGGATGAAAACACTTTTTTTTGCACTAAAGGGGTGTACTGTCCATTTTCTAACGTTGCACAACCACATTATATTTAAACAGCATGACTAACATGGCAGCTAGATGTAGAGTAGGATGTTCTCTGCAATTAGGAGCATATGCATGTCTATTCAACCAAACAGGCTCACATACATTGTATTTTTTGTGCCAGTTTCTGGATCATTGACCTTTTATCTCTCATTTCTGACTATTCTTCCTCTTCTTTTCACTCTCATCATCTCTCTCTCTTCTGCCCTCCTGCTTTGTAGGACAACTATCAGGTGTGTGTGTGTGTGTGTGACAGCGACCTCCCTCTGCTGCCCCCCCGCACCCTCCCGCTCCTGGGAGGTGACCCAGTTTCCCATGATCCAATGCGGCTGCTTCTGCTGTGTTGTTGCCGTAGCGATATTACGCAAGCCCTTTAATGCCGACTGTGACTGTACCATGAATAATGGATAGAAGAGAGTGACAGAGTATTGGACAGAGGAAGGATGACTGGAGAAAGAGAAGGGATGGAGAGGTTATGATAAAGGAGGGAAAGAGTCTGATTTCAGGGAAAGTGGGAGGATTTTAAGAAAGAAAATAGGAGTACCAGACAAAATTATATTATTTGTGACTGACAAAAGCTCGGCTTATTGTAGTTCTGTTTAAGCTTAAATGATAAATACGATTTATTTCTGCCAAATCTTTCAAAATAATAACTTTTCAAGCTGTTGAGACTCCTATATCAGGAAATGTGGTGTTTTCAGCAGCAGCTTAAGACATCTATGCTGGACGGAAACAAAACTTAAATATGCTAAAACAAACAGTGACTTTTAAAAACGTCTTCCTCTGGTCTCACACACATAACTGATTTAGATATCCCATTAAACAGGCTTCTTTAAGGGGGAAGAAAGGGGGTCTTAGTAAGTGAATATGTGTTCATTTACACAATAATCCCTTTAATACTGTAATACAGTGGTATAATACTGTCACCGGAAAATGCAAGAATATTATTTAGGTAAGGTTAGGTTATATGCTAATATTATTTAGTACATATAACTTATTTTAGTGTCAGTGACATTTTTAGTTACTTGTCTGCTGTCATTTATGTCTGTAAGATCTAGGCTGGAAGATACTAGTAATAATAAAAATAACACGTTTTCATTGAAAATGGACATTGTCATTTGTGCATTTATTTTAGATGACTGAAAATACGTTTTCATGCCGTGTAAAAACAGTAAAGAAAAATCATGCGTACAAATAAAACATTTGCATCATTTTAAACAACACGCACATTTAAAGAAATCACAGTTTTAATTGTCAAAAAAAAAACTAAACGTATTTATGATAAATTGAGCGTTTCACCCAATTTCTTTGCCTGGTTGGACAAGTAGCAGTGGCTCGTGTGGGTAGCGTGGTTCAGTGTGTTTGAAGCTTAAGGCCAGACGTATAGGTTAAAGAGGTCACTATCAAGTCACTGAGTCAAAGACCCTACATGGCAATAAAGGCTTGGAGACAGGTTGCGTGTGTGAGTGCCAAAGAGAATGTGTTTTTGTGTGTGTGTATGTTTGTGTGAGAGTTTGTGCCGGCCTTTGCGTAGCTTGTATTTAATCCCTGTTACTGCTGACTGCAGCACACACCTGTTGAAAAGCACTTTGGCTGTGACACACAAATACACACATCCAGCCTTTCTCCGGAGCAGACACGTACACACAGGGGCATGTAGTGATGGCCGGCGCCCATTACCTTTCTGCCAGAGCTGTCAATCCTTGATGTGGCAGTGAGTTTGTACAGCAGTGGGTTTAGACATACACATACACACACACACACACACACACAGCAAATGCTCTTTCTCGCTCGTATCCAAAAAGCTTTAAAGTGGCCAAGTCTTTTACTTCAAAGCAGGAAGTTAACACAGACATGCATACATTTGCTCAATAAAAGAAGTACTGCATAAGGCACCACGCTTGCTTAATGAGTGTTGTGGGGCCTGAAAACATGTCTCACTCCTCTGTTTTCCTGTAGTAAAGGTTCCAGTTTGGTAATTGCACATGCACGATCCTAAAGAGGCAGCTGTGAGGCTGTAACAACTTTACACCAAGACCTCTATAAAGAAAGAGGATTAAGTGTAACTGTGAGATGCAGGTCTATAAGGGAGTTAACGTTTCTAGGAATCTGGAGTGCAGCTCTGTTTTTCACCAAACTAATATGCCACAGTCTGCTCATTTCTAAGTTCTACAGGGCTACTATATTTGTTTTTTTTATTAGTAAAACATGTCAGAATTAAGAAAGGGGCTAGCGTTTTAAGGTACAAGTTAGATGTTGCAGAATGTATAAAATGTAAGACACTTCTGTAAGACAGATGACTTGAATCCTAATTCAGTCAAGTGTTATTGCTGATTCAGAAACTGATTAATCAACCCCAGTGTTTCCTCCAGGTTTATGTAAGGGGCTCCCTGACGAGGTAGGGGCGTGCACATAAAATACATAAATAAAGTATTTTGTGCCTTTCTTTTGGGGTGGTAGGAGGTCACAATGAATGGTAGGGGAAACACTGAACCCATTGTTTCAACAGTTGAATGATATTATCTAAATCGTATGAACTGATGTCTAATAAATCAGTTTGGATTTGCGAATGCACAAAATAAATTAATAGAATTGCTGCTATTTAAAGGCAAGGTTGGTAATTTTCGGAAAAGTAGCTTGATTTTGAAAGTAGCATCCCTCAGTGCTCCGTCTGCACCCGCCCCTTCCCCTTTGTGCTTCCTCAAAAGCCACGCCCCCTCACTTACATGCACAAGCGCCGTTGGTCTAGACTGGCTCATCAGATTGGTACCTCGTGGCAGACATTGGTCAAAGATTTTACAGGCTTACAACTGCTACGGATGACGGATTTTCTTTTTTTTCCTTTTTCAGGGCACATGAATTATTAATGTCTGTCAAGACATGAAGACAATTTCAACCAAAATCTTAAAAAATGTATCTGGAGAAAATGACCAACCCTGTCTTTAACCCAGCTCAAATTAAAGGAGTGGTCTGCACACGCACCATTATGCCTTATAACAACCTCACAGCAACACGTCATCATTCGTCTTTATAGGTTACTCTAGTTCCTCCCCTGAGTTTAACAAAATAGAGCTGTACATGTGCAGATTCATGCTACATACACACACACACACACACACACACACACACACACACACACACACACACACACACACACACACACACACACACACTTAGAGCACATGGTACCAAAGGGAGCATAGGGCTCCATGTGTTAGCTATAAGCCTTTACCATTAGTCTGCTTAACAAGGACTTTGATGTGAGTGTAACGAGAGAGAGGCTGACTGAGATGAACTGTGTGTTGCAGAATAGTGAGGTAAAAGGGAAGATATCGGGGGAAACATGGCTGTTGTGTAAGAGGGAGAAGTGTGGGTAAAGTGTTGAGCGCAGAAGAAGAAGAGGATAAATAGAAAAGGGGTAGTCCTGTACAGTTTTACTTAACAAGATAATGAAGCATTATCTGATATTAGTAACATATTGGCACTATTTTGTGAATTATAGTACAGATATTACTTTCCGAATCAAGTCAGGAGACTGATAGCTATACCCAGACAGATGTGGCTTTCAGTGAAGTTTAAACTAAATGTTAAACTCAATCTTATATTAGTATTAAGGAAAATGTGTCCATGGGGTTGTCTTGTCTTTGACGATCACAAGAGAACAACTCAATTTGACAACCTTAAATTCTTTGAAGATTATGTCCACAGTAAGGTGGGTGCATATTCACTGAGGTCAATTGTGTTGCGTACAGCAGTGCCACATACAGCACCGAGAGCGAGCGTACATGCAGGGACCTCAGATGAAACATAAATAATTACCCAAACGTTGTCCAAAGCTTCAAATCTGTGGTCTGTTAGAACAAGCCCGGTCTTTGAAGATGTCTGTTTTTCTCACACTGTGGTGTTGCTTCTTGGTGAATCTCTCATTTCTCTATAACGTCACTATAGTTATAAAATGATACAGATTGTTTCACAGCAATAATGACTTTGCAGAGAGATTCCAGCCAAACTTTTAGGTTGCCTGGCAACACGAGAGACACCCTCGTCTTTACATGGTCAATAATAAAAACTTGCTTTCAACCTTCTGCTCTATTACTTTCTTTCTCTGTAGTCACCCTTTCTGATATATTTTCTTTTTAACTTTGTGTTTTAACTGCATTCAGGTGTTTTCTGTTTCCTCAGATTATCTTTGTTTTTCACAGTTGTTGTCTTTTTGTTCATACAATGTCTTACTTATTCAATCTATCCTTGTTTGTCTTTTTCTTACTGTCTCCTTTTACCAAATTATAATTGTAAAGTAGGACTCTACATGATGACGCTAAGAAAATGGAAACACTAAGCAGTACTGTACAGTACACACTTAGTTATCACCTTTGGTCATGGACTGTAGTTGGTCTCTGCTGCCTAGCAACCTTTGTTTTCTGTGTTTAACTCTACTCATACATACTGACACCAAAGAAATATATTGTCTGTATTTAATTCAGATCGATATCCTTGTAGGAACTATAGAGAGGCTAAAGTGTAGATATTGGTGAGGCTGAAAAAATCTTGAATCACTTGAGTAACTCGATTACAAAAGTTTTGAAGCAAATTGTTTGCCTGGAGGCTTCGTTTAAATCTAGACAGCTATACAGCAAACTGTGTTTTGCACGCTAAATTTCTGTGCAGTGTTTCCCCTGTTGGACGTGACCTCCCGCCTCTCCAAGCGAAATACACAAAATATTTACAATTTATGTGCAGTTGTGCACTTCTTATTCTTATTTCTGCAGAGCATGAGCGTCTTTTATGTTTTTGGCTGTCCTGAGCAGTGTCTCTGCTCTGCTTTGAAACAATCACACTGACTGACACAGACTCAGACGCTGTGCAAGGATATTGATTTTGACTGAGCCTCTCACCTAAAGAAGTTGCAATTGTTTCCTCTTCTCATACCATATTCTATTGTCTTTTCTCTGAATTATTTACAGTACCAAGACAGCTTTTGTTCACTTGCCAGTCCCCATGAAACAAAACTTCGAGAGCGTCTAACTCAGGGTTTTTCCTGGCTCAGAATGGGCCTTTGAGGGGCGACTATACGCGCTGTAGTAAACGTTCGACCCGCGTATTACAGTATAGTCTACGAGTCTGTATTACCTTATTTGACAGAAATCTGTGCATTTCCTGTTTTTTCTGACCATTTTATAAAGAATATTATCATTATGCTTAAGTTACTGAAACCCCAATTAAATCTGGTAAATCATTGTTTTTTATTGCATCAGTGAAACAGCGGAGGAGAGGGGTGTAATGAGATTGGGAGAGGTCACATCCTGCCAGTTCATTTCACCCTCTTCTATGATGGATGCTCTTTTCCTTTAAATTGTGTTTTCGTTTTACATACTCATTTGTTTAAGTACATTTAGTTGAGTTACTAAGGTATTATGTCAAATAGTCACAGATAATTTGGATCATTTGATCAGATCAGGAGAAATAATAGAAATATATTTGCTGGCTGTAACGCAGCGCTGTTTGACAGTCTGTGTGGAGAAGTTCACAGACTACAGCTGGCTGACGGTACGATTAATACGAAGTTATTGATTGTTGATAAAAGCAGACACGGTGGAAGTGAGCAAAGTGAGAAAAGTTGAACGTGCGTTCCCGACTCGGTCCATACGGATTAGCGGATCAACCGTGTTCCGTTGCACAGTTGCACTACAAGTCAACAGGTGCGCGCGGTGGTCGGCGTTCCGGTGGGTGTGTGTGTGTTTGCAGCCATGTATGTTGGTGTGTCTCGTCTCGGCGTGCCCCCTGCGATGACCCGTCTGCAGACAGCAGAGGAGCAGGGACAAGTAGCCGCAGCTAGCCTACATCATACGCGGTTTAGTATAGTTTTAACAATGATATTTAACATACATTCAGAGAGAATTTGATTTGCAAATTGAATCGTTTTTTTTTTCTTTTGGCGCTGGTGATTTTCCTTTGGCGCTGGGTAAAACCTCTTTGGGGGGCGCCAAAGAATTCTCTATGCAGGACAAACCCTGTAACTGATGTATTGTGACATATTTTCAACTGTAATGGGCTAGAACCAATCACAAGATAGAAGGCAGGCCATAATGTTTGGGCTGAATTGGTTTGTTAGCTTTGACCCTTTTTTTTTTCTCTTCGTCTTATTAATGCCTTTATTTAGAGATAGAACAGTGGATAGAGTCAGAAATTGGGGAGAGAGAGAGAGTGGGAAATTACATGCGGGAATAGAGCGGAGCCACAGATCAGCTTTGAGCCTGGGCCGCTCACTTGAAGGTCTACAGCCTCCATACATGGGGCTTGCACAATAACCACTAGGCTGCCGGAGCCCCTTAACAAAGCTTTTTAAATGGTCTAAAAATGACAACTTTGCTCGTGTGAGTGCGCCCTAAAGACAATTTAGAGACGATCAGACCAGACAGGAAACTATATTCTGCTTTTTCTGAGTTTGCTTTTAGAATTTGTCAGTCTCAACAGGAAATGCTTTTAAGGTTGTAAGATGTGTGAAATGTTTGACATGACATGTTTGTAATCAAATGTAAATGAGAATATAAAACATTTTGTGTCCTAAAATCTCTTGTTGTCAAAAATGTGTATTTTCTTGGGTCTCCTTTCTATTTGGGAACAAGAAAACAAAGGTCACATTTTTAAACAATCATAGAAATGGGACTGTGCTACAACTGAGCGTGCATTTCTTTTGCCGGGAGAAAAATGTAATAACAAGTCTGTTTTTTGTCCTCTCTTTTTTTTTTTTACTTTTCAGAACCGTGAGTTTGCTTTTTTCCCCCAATGGAAATGTCTCAGCCAAGTCACCTTTGTTGTCTTATTTTATCCAAAAGAAACCTTCAAACATCTCCTCCTTGGCATGAGTATGGCAGTCATGAAATGCAGCCAACTTCTTTGGCTTAATATGGCTATCAAAGGGATAATGAATATTTTCTTACTAATTATATTTCCATGCTGTAACAGGGTAAGATGCACATGAAAGCGTCCCTCTTCTCTTTCCCTCTTCCTGCTCCGGTCCTCTCCTTTCTTGGCTTCTTATCTCTTTTACTTCTCCTTCTCCTCCAGCCATGCTATTCCCGTGTCTTCTCCCCGATCTAATTAAAAATGCCATCTTCAGTTCACTGGTGAGCCCCCTCCTTTCCTTTCCCCTGTGCTCTGCTGCAGTGTAAACACGCTGTGTCACATCAAAAGTCTGAATCCGCTGTGTCATGATTTGGAAGCTTAGTGGCTGATCCGCCATGTTTGACAATTTGACTGTGCCATGATAGATGGGACTTTGGTAGGGATTTTGAAGATATGTTATGTTTAGGCATCCTTACGGCCAAGCGTGAGAGTATTACTGTCATGCTGAGCGCTTCATCTATAGATTCTATTTCCTCTTCAAATACTGTGTATTTTTCTTTATTTACCTATCTAAAATGGTGATTTCAAACATGGAGCTTAACAGACCTATATTTTGATGCAAAGATGCAGTCTAATTCTTACCTGTTTATCTCTCATTCCCTGTTTGTCAGTTCTCCATCTTACCTCAGTGCTGCCCCGTAAACACACACACCATCACTCTCAAGTAAACATGTGCTTTGAAAAGTTTTACAAGAATGTTCATGGTGGTGATATCAGATTAACCCACACATACATAGACACCCCATTCACCACCCTGGTGGGTTTATCTGCTGATAACCTGTCAGCTCCTAATCAAAGCTGACAGGTTGACAGTGCGAAGCAACACTCTGATTGGCCCAGAGCTGTGATGTAACTTTGTCTGTGTGTTCAACGAGTGTTAAACTCTAATCTAATTCTAAGCTTCAGCAACTTCAAAGTCGCATTTAATTATGAACCCAAACACCAAAACAAAGATAGATTGACATGCACACCCATCCGCCCAGATCCAAACATAACGGAGAATGCAGGTCGACACTTTACAACCTCTTGGGAACCCGAGAAGCGTTAATAGATAGATGGAAAAAATGGAGGTCTTTCATTTCCCACGATTTTTAACTTAATTTATTTTTGCATTCTGGCATCAGTTTCAGCAAACCTTTTTCGTCAAAAATGTAGTCCTAATAGAATTACTTTTCAATAAGCATGGGTTCATTAAAATAGAAATATGCTACGTAACTTTGTCCACACTGTCACACTTCTGTCTAATTGTGTCTGTTCTGTCAAGCTGGTTTATTTTGTTTCTCCTCCTCTATTTCTCTCTTCTCTCACTCTCTCTCCTCTCTGTCTCTCCGTTGCTACCTGGCAACAAGATGGTTGCCGTGGTGATGGACCTTAGTAGCCTCACTTTGCAGAGATGGAGAAGTAGTATGTGACAACTGGTGCACACAGAAAGCATGCTACAAAGGCATGCTCGTTCTTATGCATGGATACACATGTAGAGCAGGACTTTACTCAAACACATTCACACGGAAAATAACACTTGTATATGAAAAGCTTCTCCTTAAAAAAAAAATGAATCAGTCAGTAATCAAAAATGCATTAAATTCACTGTTTTTTACTGTGAAAAAGTTTTTAAAAAATAAGGAAAATGAGGCAAATTCATAACCTGAACAAAGTAATTTCTTCTGAAAAATGTATCCAGAAATATTTGGACATGCCTGTTTACTTTATGTCCAGGGTTGATCATGACTTGTGGGTAGCCCTTTTATATTCATCTTAGGGAAATGTATTGCTAAACATTCAATGATACAGTAGAAGTGTTTCATACCCATAGCTTACCTGACAGGTGATAATGTTCATTTCCTTCATATTTGTCATACAATACATTGTTGTAAAATAAACAGTTATTATAGACTGGTTGCCTAATATGCTTCCAGTTTTGAGCTTGAATTCTGCTTCTAATGCATCCATTATCTCAGCCCTGCATGCCTTTTTTCGTTTGACAGGAGTTAGGTTTGATTGTCAAAAAAAAAAAAATGCCTGAGAGATGTTCTGCAACTTTTAGAAATGGTTAGTCATTGTATGAAAGAACCATGAGAAATTATTGTGACTTTCACACTCAAATTTTAGGTTGTAGTCACAAGGGAGACAGATGGGCTGTGAAGAAGCTGGGTTTGGTTACAGTGTGTTCTGGAGAGAAAGAGGGAGATGTTTATCAACCACTCAGCAGCATGCAGGCCCCTCTTGAACCGTGGTGGTGCAGCGCTGCTCTGTTTACCATGTTTGGAGAAAGAAGGTGAACAAGTGACGGAAAGACTCAGGGAGGGAAAGAGACAGAGAGGGGGAGAGTCTCCAGTGTAAGGATGACATTTTAATGATTCAAGAAGGAGGGAGGAGTGCAGAAAAGAGAGATCCGCTTCTTATTATAAACAAAACATCAAGGCACCTTTTACATGTGCCAAATACATGTATTTGTATTTGGTCTTATCACATTTAAACTTAACATACCGGTAATTATAAGTTGTAATTTCAACAAACAAATATAGATGACTTAATTGTTGCTACTTAGTCTCTTATAATAACCAACATCTTCAGTTTAGTTTGTGTTTTTCGTACACAGCTACTCGTCATTCATTTTCATCTTTGAGCTACTTCAGGTCTCCCTGCCTGTGAGACCTTAGGAGAGATCCTGCAAAAGTAGCCTTGTTGCAAGCCTTAAACAACAAAGCATGTCCAGATGTGGATGACAATGGTATCGTGGGAACACTTCCACGAGTCGTTATTCATGCCACTTTACAAAACATGCTGACGATGGCCAATGTCAAAAGATCAGACGCACAGGCACGGCAGGAGGTCTTATCCCTTTGCTGATCTTGTTGTGCACATGCAAAAGTAATGTTCTCAAACAGAAAGAAGGAAATCCTGTTGTCTTTTGAATATCAATTGTATTACTGGCTGAATCCTGTCTGTGGAAAGATGCTGTAAAATCCTTTGTCTGACACACGCCGATGGACAGCAACAACAAGCATCAAAATTAATATACAGAATGAATCAATATTCTTCCTGATGATCTTGTTTGCTCTTGTGGGTCACATAGGACATCATAATTATCTGCAGTCAGTCTCATCCAATGAAGTGATAAAAAAATAAATAAAAAAAAACTCTTCATAGTATGTTTAAGCTTCCCAAGTTAAAACTTAGGGGGGTTAAAACTTGTGAAGAATTTAGGGGGGAAATTTAAAAAATGAATTTCCTGCCCTGTCATTGGTATTTGCTGATAAACGCAATGGCCCTTAATGACAAGTCTGTCAATTTGAGAGAAAGATGAGATTACGCTTTAGTTACACTCACACAATGCAAACCAGTGGTCTTAAATGAACATATGCCATTAACATCATTGGCATAATACACACCTCGATTTTTTTTTTTTACATAGAATTATTTGAGTAATTGCTTGTATGAGTATCATTTAGAGTGTGTGAATGTGAAATGAATGTGTGACCATACAAGAGATTTGCACCGCTCTGACCCGTTTGGCAAAATACACATATTTGTTGAGCTCCCACAGCAGTGAACAAAACCTTCAGCTAACAGCTTGTCAGTTTTAGCTGTCTCAGTCAATGGCTTTCAGCATTTAAAATGATAAATGTTGCCAGCAGTAGGTCATAATAGCCGTTGTTCATTATTGTTGATTGTGTGATGGCAGGCCAAAATAAAACTTGGCTGTTATTTTGTTAAAGTGCTCTTAGCAGCCGGTGTCTGTACTCTGTTTAAGGGCTAAAAGAAGCACTGCTCTGTAACAACACTGCACTGAGGGCACTGTTGTTGCTTTTCTTGTGTTTTTTTTGTCGTCTTCTCTTGAAGTTTGTGACGCTCGTGCAGAATTCTGATGTGTCTTTTTAAGTGTTTGAGATGATAATTTTAGCAGCAGCAGCAGCAGTAGTGCTTGTGGTACCTTAGCAGCTGTATCATTCAGTCATGAGTTGGACTGTTTGATGGAGATCAGGTGAGATTTGCGTGTGATGGAGGCTTCGACTCTGAGTGGCCTCATCTTCCACTGCTCGCTCCTTCACTGGTCCTTGCATCACAGAGGGGATAATTGGAGAGGAATTTCCTCAACAAGTCCTAATGACATGCTAGCTACAGAGGGCTCTCTCCTCCAACAGTAATGAGTCAAACTCTTAACACCTCTCAGTGGCTTGCTCTCATTTACCTGCTTCTTACACAGGCGAGAGGGTTAGCTAATTGCTTGAGAGCTGACGACAGAATACTGTAGTTTTTATGGAAAATCTGTACAGAAAGGAAGACATTTTAAATTTAGTGAAACTGCTTTTTAAACGTTTATGTTAAAGGAAGGGGGTGATCAAATAGTATAGACACAGAACATCTCTATATGTCTATATATCTATAGATTACTTACATGTGTTGAAAAGCTTACAGTACATGTTAGGGAAGTGCAATTACTCATGATAGATATAGAAGATTACTGTACAGAGCACACACACCTAAGCACACACAAAGCTCATGTCTTTCTTTTTCAGCAGGTCACTGACCTTGGCAGGGAGGCTCATATGATTGGCTATTTCCCTGTGCTCTGTGTGTTGTATGTGTGTGTAACGTGTGTGTGTGTGTTTGGCCTGTTCAGCGTTGGCCATGTTGTTGCCCTAGTCTGGTGTTATTGGCCATCTGTCTAGGCAGCAAGCCAAAAAGCCCTCTCTGCTCGTTCTCTAGGGATTTCATCACAATGCTTGTTGAATGTGTCTGATAGAAATGATACAGCCCTCTGGTGGAAATCTGCTCCTTAATTGAAATGCTCATTTTACCATGCAGGGCATATCCCTTGTCAAGTGAAAAATGGATGGAAACATTTGTCCAAGGTGAGAAACATGAAAAACCATTTTTTTTAATCCAAGAGAAGTTTTCAAGGCAAAACACATCAATTCCCCGCTTCACCTCCATCCCTGTGGCCACGGAGTAGCAGCACTGTAACAGGGCCACAAAGTAGCAGCACTGTAACAGTTGGTGGTTAAGTGCCTTGCTCAAAAGAAGTTGTAGAGCAAATGGAAAGCCGTTACTCGATCATTTTGCACCACATCTGAGGAGTGCAACATTTGGATTTATTTTAATGAGACCTCTTCCCTGATCTCTTAACAGTCAACCCAAACCTGTTAGTCACACAGAGTAAGCTCACTGCATGCAGTGGAACTCAGATAAAGGTAAATTTACTTTTTTTGGGCTTAATAATCACAACACTCTATGTACATTATTTTTGATCCGATGAAGCTGTCAAATTAAATTTTTTAAGACTGCTGTAGTAATTTATGCTGAACACCTAACCTAGAGCAGGTCAGAGATCAACCGGTGTGAAACTCCTTCTACTGAACAATCAGATCATGGAGGTCTGTGGGCTGATTTTTAGAGGAGAGAGTGAGACAGACAGGTAACAATTTTTCTTATAATGTAACAGTTTTCATATGAATGATATGATAACTAAAGATATTAATAATGTACAGTAAATGATATCTAAGTCTGAGGTTGGCAAGTGAATATAATGAATGTGTCTTGCAGGGAGTGGTTTAATCCAACAAAAACCTCCCAATAACACTAACACACACACATTACACATTAATAACATGAATACTGTATAAGCAGTGTACATCTTTAGAGTTTAAAGTGAAGCATGTTGATCATAAAAGTCCACACATACAAAAAGTACAAGCCATTCACTCACAGTACACTTTTGTACTGCACCGATGCAGCAGTCAAGAAGCTCCTCTTTGAAGACTTCACGCATATTTCAAGGATGCTTTCAAGTTTGTGTGTTTGCTTGTGTGACTGTTTGTTTTTACGGATGCTGCTGAGCCTGCTGTGTGTGCACTGACCTGTGTGAATAGTGACTGTGTGTGGGACCAGTTGTTCTTTCGGCTCCTATCTACTGTCACTGCCTTTAACGTCTCCCTATTCTGCTCACAGGGCATAAAACACTAGTCCAACAGGCAACCCTATTGTCATGTTTTGCTATGTAAATGTTGGACTGCAACTTCCTCTCCGACAAAAAAAGATTCCTTCTGTCATTTCTCAACCATTAAGAACTTCTGTCAGCTGAGGATGACATTCTGCTGTGTATTTATTTTAAGTATTAAAACATGTATCAATGTTAAAATAACAGATTTCAATACTGATCAAAGTAACTAAAATGTGTGCATTTAATCTAAAGTAGAGAGGACCCCAGTGGAACTTTGTAAGCCATGGTTTAAAGATGACCCATCAGTCAACAAAAAAACCCCAATGCAGTTCATTTTTATCGACATGTATCTATATTTTTTCCTACAGCAACGGTGTGTTTTTTTTTTCCAAATGGTAATCATTACATTTTGGAATAACATAGATTTTAGTTCAGCACTGTGCAGATTATCCTTCAGTCAACATACTTACAATTTCCAGGAACTCTTCAGTTGGCCTTAGAAAACCCCTCTAAATGTGATTTACAGCTCTGCAGAAGATGAATATCAGAAAATATTGCTGCCACATTTTTACATGAGGTAATTTTCCTTTCCTAAGAATGTAACCTTATCCCCTGGCACTGGGATAAATGGACTCTTTTCAAACTATAGGTCAGGTTTTTCAGTCTTTTCACACACAAACACAAACCATTTCAGAGTGTAAATGGGGAAAAGAAAAGAAAGAAAGAAAGACACCAATTTGAGTCAAGAATTTAGACAGATGTTGGGACAGGAGAGGGAGGAACAAGAGGAGAAGTGATGGAGAGAAAGAAGGGGAGAGGTGTTCAGACTTTTGTATAAGGCTGACCTAGATAGAAGAAGAGGATTGGACACACTCTGTCTCTGGAGGGACACTGTCACAGCTGCAGTGGACTGTGTGTGTGTGTGTGCGCGCATGTTTATGTATGTTTACAGCAAAGGATTTTGAGAATTTTTATGGTTTAAAAATGTCTCTAGATTCTTTGAGGAGTGATGAAAAGTATGTGCTTGAGGAGGAATGAATTGAAACATAGAGATTAAGTCAATAAGCCAAACGTAAAATCAAGTAGAGAGAAAGTTATTCAGGAAGCTCTTAAGATCAGATGAATGTGATTGAATTTCACTGAATGTCTCGGTCTTAATAACCCGGACACAATTTTTCTTGATCTTTATAATTTATCCAAACATTTAAAATGATAAAATCATTCGTCATGACATATTTTACAATCTTACACAACTGCATTTTGATTGTGTCTATGATTCTTTACTTGTACTTTGTTTGTTTGTTGTGTGTGTGTGTGTGTGTGTGTGTGTGTGTGTGTGTGTGTGTGTGTGTCTGTGTGTCTGTGTGTGTGTTTGAGAGAAAGAAAGAGAGGGAGAGTAGCAGCAAATGCAAAAACAAAAACAAATCAATACTGTACCACAGCATTTAACTGCCATCACAGTATCCCTGGGAGTACTGCAGAACCCAATCTGAATTCTGGATACCGGAAACTCTGTTTGTGTGTTTTGTGTGTGTGTGTGTTTGTGTTGTTGTTGTGTGAGTGTGTACAGGAATAGTAATGTTAAAGAAGCAGTTGTTTTTATTGAGCAGTGTTAAACAAAAGAAACACACAGATGTAAGAGGGAGTGAAAGATAGTCTTTTTGTGTACCTGTCATTGTTCTGGCATGCAGACAAATTGTAACAGTTTGAGTGATCATTACTTTTTGATGCAAACTTTTAAGTAAATCGCATCATAATGCAACCATGACCATTAGTTATGAACTACTGTATCGTATACTGCATGGATGCAGAAGAGCTTTGTTCATTTTTCATTTGTAAGAGTGCAGCACAGCCCACAAAAAGTCATGTTGAAATATCCGTCAAGTGGTGACTGATTTAGTTCTGATTGTAGTTTTTTCTTTTCCCTTCCTCCTCTTCACCTTCCCCATTCTCTCAGCTGACTATAAGCTTCAGATGTTTTATATGCTGTATCTTTTGTAGAGCGAGCTCGAAGGAAGAATGAAGGGTGGAAGTTAGGAAGTAGTAAACGTGCAAGCAAGTTTTCCTAAAAAAGTCACAAGGTGGTATTACTTTTGAATCGTCAACTGAGCTGTAGCAATTCAAAGATGCAGTGCTGTCGTTCTCTTCCATCACTGTGGCTGGGTTGGAAATCACACGCTTCTATATAATGCACTTTATGGTCTGAATTCTGAGTGAGTATTGTCATATCTTACGGTATGTAGTCCACTCATTGTATCCTACAATGCATTGTATAAAGTAGTGTACAACCGATATGATCACTATCCAAGCAATATGTACCATCATGCATTGCATTGCAGAGTGGCATTTGACTGCTCTCAGACTGATTAGATAAATAACCAGCAAGAACACTGAACAGATAAACGCCAAAAATTTCATATTTGTGGGCACTTTTACTGAAATTTAGCAGCTGTTTTATTAAAGAGTAAAGGACTTTTCAGCATATATTAAGGTTAGTTTTTACTGATGATGATAACAGGCACAAGAGTCTGTAAGCACAAATAAAAGAGTTTGCAAAAACATGTTAAATTATTTATTAAAAGTTCACTATTTAATATACATTTATTATTTTTTAACTGTTTTGTGAAAACACACTCAGTATATTATTTGTTATCACCGAAATGTATGTCGTTATGTACCGTTATATATTGATCCTCTACTGGAATTACACTGCACCTTTTAGTTGTGCGACAGATATCACTGATATCACTGAAGGCGGCCAGCAAGTGAGCGAGTATTCTGAATGAGTGCACCATATAGTCCACTAAATATAACTCCCGAAAAAGTGAGTAGGGATTATGTGTGTGATTTTGGACACAACCTGTGACGACAGGGAGATGGCACGGTGACTTACCGTAATTTCCGTAAAGTTTCCACACAGTCTTTTCCACAAGTTTTTGTTCCTTATATGAATTTGTTTGCCACTTTGTTGTGTTCTGATACAGAAATGACTGGTCCACCGTCCCTAAATTCTGAACCAATCAAGAGTCAGAAAAGTGTGTGAACAGGAAGTTCAGCACAGCCAAATAATGATGCCAGCTCCTGCATGCTCCTCTGAGGGGGACTCTGGGTAGAGGGGCTACCGACGCCTCTTGCTCTGTGTGTATATGTGTGAGTGTGTTACTGTACGTGTATCTGTGGGACAGGGTGACGCATCATGCGGCAGAAGTCTGAATATTTTAGCAGGAAACATTAGTGACGCTTTTCCCTCTCTCTTTCATCATTCTCTCCCCTCTTGCTGTCTTTTCTCAACATTTTCTCTTCCTTATTCTCTTTTTTTCTCTCTTCCAAGTGAGGTGAAAGGGAGAAAAACTATTTAAACAATGATGACAGTCCTTGCTTAGAGTGCGAACACATGGTTTTCTTGTAGCTTGTAGATGCAAATGATATCAGGAGGACGACAGCTGGGTAGGGCAGGACTGGACACACACACACATGCACACACACACACACACACACACACATACATACACACCTACACGCACATCATTTTCTAGTAAATTTCTAGAGGCTGATGGAGCGCAATCCCAAATAATTCCACCTTCTATGTCTGCTTCCTCTGCTGTTGTTCCTCCAGGGAAAGAAAATCTGCAAAAAAAACTATTTATGCAGTTTTTGACATCACGTGCATCTTTAGTGTAATCCTTTTCTGTACGCGTGTGTGCTGGTGTGTCTTTCTACCAGCATAATCCCTGTAGAGTACACTATACACATTGTGAAGTGTTTGCATTTCACTGCGTATTCAGCATAATAGCCTGCAGCATTTGTGTCACAGCCGTAGACCTGATAAATCAAGTTTTATTCTGTCTGTGTATACGTGTGTGTGTGAACTTGACCGAGAGAAGAGAGGAATAGCATAGAAAAAAAACAAAGGTTTGAAACCTGTTTTTTGTTGTGTAGCTCTCCCTGGTTCAGCCCCAATTGTATTGAATTATTTACAACTTCAAGAGAAAGAGAGAGCTCAATTAGGATACACACTCTAACTCACACATTTGAATATTTGCTTTTTAACACAGCAGAAAAAAAAACACTAAAATGTACATATAGGGGCTCTGGTTGGTACAGAGTATGCAAAAAAAATATTGTTTTTTGTATCATCAGGGGAGTTTCATCAATTCCCAGGTTAAAACTGCCACCTTTAACCTCCGACTTTACTACACCTAAAAAATGCATCAAAATGAAAAACTGAAAGTCATAAAGCCTGAGGAGACAGAAGTATTGGTCTAACTGTATTTACACTACTGGGTAAACTCCTTGCATAAATCTCCTATCACTCTCAAACAGCTGTGAACACGTCACTGCTGTTGGCTGCTTAAACAAGAGGGCAACCCAGGGTTTACACAAACTTTAGAAGCAACAATCTCCTATTTTGCAATTACCACTGTAACCTTCAAAACACAGCACAAGGATTTTAACTCCCAGGGAGAAGTTAAAGCTCAACTGTTACTGAAGGGTACGACTGCAAATCCTAATCTGGATTTAGTTTGTCTCATCTTTTTTTTCTTTTTTTTTTTAAACGCGTCGTCTTTTGAAAAATGATTTACCTTATTATTTGTGTTACTTTACAACGGTGTGTTATCTTTTCTGATGAAAATTGAAATGATTTTAACACCAAGGGAGTGTGTGGTGAAATAAAGGTTAAATGATGAAACAAAAATGTTTCAAAATCAAAGGATAAAGACGTCAAACTGGGGGCAGAGACTGACTTTGAAGTGAACCGTGGGAGGTGCAGGGCCACCGAGATGTTCCAACAGAAATAAAATCCCAACACAAAAAGTCATTCGATCACAATGTTCATGTTATTGTCTGTTGAATCTTCACGTTTCAATAGTGTAATCAAGAATATATATAAACAACATTTAAACATGAACGCACACGATGTACCACAGTTTAAAAAAAATGTATAAACTTGTTGCCTTGGAAACCCTGAAGATGGCTTTAAGCCAGCTAGTTAACACAATGGAGTTACAGGCACGTGTGTCAGTGCATTTGTGTGTATGTGTGTGTGTGTGTGTGTGTGTGTGTGTGTGTGTGTGTGTGTGTGTGTGTGCGTGTGCGTGCGTGTGTGTGTGTGTTGGACACAGCAGTGGAGTTGTGAGTATGTTCTCTTCAGTGCTGTGTTGCCTCTCTCATTGTCTCACTGCCAAGATACTGATAGCTTCAAGATGTGAAACAGAGAGACAGAGACTAAAAGGAGAACACAGTGAGGGGAAAAAAATGACTTAGAGTGGACAAAATGTGGAATAAAACCAGGCAGAGACATCTTGCTACTGCTTGCTTCACTGAAACCAAGCCCTGAAAATCCACAGGAGACTCATAAATAACAAGTGCTGGTTTTCAAAGGCAAAGTCAACCTTCTAAAAGGATACTTCTTAAAATGAGCAAAAATAAGCTCAGTGCCATTACTTGACTTTAAACAAGCAACATGTTCTTGAGGTGTGTTTCGGTGTAAGAAGCTGCACAGAACATAGACCCCTAGATGAGCTGCAATTAAACCATTCACACAGGAGATATCCTAAATATTGGACACTGTCAATACTTAATCAGACACTACATGCCCAGAAGTATCAACATGTATCCCATCTTGTGCCAAACTCATTTGTAGTGATACTCTACTGTAACAGTCTCCAATCTTCTGATGTGGAAATTTTGCAATAATATCTAGTAGAAATTAAAACTCCCCTTGTGCATGGTCGTAGAGCTGAACAAGAAATCTCGATTTCAGCGTTAGCATTCACTATCAACTTATCACAGAAGTATGAATTTATTGCAATAAATAAGATAAATCATTTTAAATAAAGAAGAAAGGCGTTCTCACTTGGATTTAAGATTCAGGAGGGACAGGTTGAAAGTACAGATATTTTGTAAAACAAAGGTGGGAGATTAACATGGAAAATATAAGGTTTAGCAACATTTCATATTTGACAATTTATTGCACTTCATATCATTTTTGCAATATTGAACAATGTTATCACGCATCTCATATTTTCTCTGCCTTTATGCTTGACCAGGAAATAGCATTACCAAAACGGAAACTTGTCTAAAATATCACATCAAAAGCATGTGCATGGGATTTGAATTGTTTGTCAAGTATTGGACGGCTGTGGATCAGTGGTAGAGTCGGTCATATCTCAACAAAGGTCAGGGGTTCGATCCTAGCTCCTGCATCCAAAAGGTTGAAGTGTCGAAATTGCACCTGCTGCTGCGCCAGCGGTGTGTGACACTTTACATAGCCACCTACGCCATCAGTGGCGTGCTGTGTAACAAACCCTTAGAGTAGTCTTAAGACTAGAAGAGTGCTACACCATTCACCGAGTCTATAAACTGACAGGAGATATTCCCAGTTATAATGGAGTCTCCAAAGCTAATTCCGGCTACAATGTGCCAAAACCCACAAAAAGTATAAATATATATTTTTTTTAAATGGGCAAGATCATGCAGTTAATCCTTTTAAGCCTTGAACAACGGCCCAGTACTGTGTGTCCCTACCCACAGAGGGAGAGAGGGGAAAAGCTTCCCCACAGGACTTTCTACCCATTGTTGTCAACGTCGCTAGTCTGAAACAGTTCCCAGCAATATTGCTCACTTATGTGTGTGTCTTTATACTTGTGCACTTTTCTTTTGGTAGAATTGGTATGCATGCTGTGTGTGTATATGTCTGTGCATGAATGCGTCTGTGAGTCACACTCACATGTTTACATCAGGGAGTAGAAGACATAATGATCTTCAGCATGTGTGTGTTTGTGTGTGTTACAAATGACTCATCAATGCAGTCGCAAACAGCTTAGTATTGAGGTGGCATACAGAGAAAAAATGTGCATGTGTTTTTGTGTTCATTACAATTATGTGAACAGTACAGTAGGCACTGTAAATTTATGTCAGTGGGATGTAACAATATACTCAACTCACGATAGGATACGATACAATAGGATGCGATATGATGTATAGACACTGCAGGAGCAGCCAGAGCACAGACACACACATCTGCTAAATGAACAGTGTGTGTATGTTACATGTTCAACATTGTCAAAGCTCATACAAAACATACTTGTTTTTGAAGATTACGTCTAAAGGACACAAAATGTACAGTACCTCCGCTAGGCAGCCTCAGTGTTAAAGAAGCAGACTGGATTAAGTGTCCAGTAAAGCAAATGGGGAAATGAATGTGCAACGCTCTCTTGTGGCTCTATAAGTGGTCAAGTGGCCCTTGAGCAAGGCACTTAACCTCTGCTGCTTCAGTCGAGCTGCTCCAAGGCCAGCAGTAGAGGACTGGGGTTACACTGGGCAGCTTATGAGGGTGAGTGTGCAGCAACCCGACTACTGGGGTTGTTACACACAATGTGTCTGCTTAGCATGCAATCTCAGTTACAAGCTCTGTATGCCCTGTGTCAGTGACAGCTGTGGCCTGAGGCATTATGTTTTCAGGTTGTCCATCCATCCATTCATCTGTCTATCACAATCTTGTGAATGCCTGGGGGAGTTTTATTACTCATGGCATAAGTGTCCCCTTGGATTCAAGCCTGAACTGATAGATTTAAGTGGTCAGAAGGTACGTCAAACTATGACCTCATGGTATTCTTGTAAAGAAAATCCAAGGTCAAGCTGACCGTCATCTTTCAATACATTTCAAGCCATAACTGAATAAATTATACCGAATTCCACACAAATGACTAATCATAAAAAGTTTTGAATTCTGACTTATTTTTTTTTTTTTTTTTTAAATGAAATTTAATTGTTACATCATACCGTCTCATTGCTGTAAATGTAATGTTTAAGGCTAACTTCTGATTTATTTCTTTTCAAAATGGCTAAGAGAACAACACTGTCCATTATCTATTATTGGACTGTCCCATACCTGCTCTGCTTCTCATTGATCGTTGTTCTGCCGTCTTCTAAAAAGTCGTAAAAATCTCGCTTTTATTGATGTTTAAACTGTTTCGGAAGAGAGACTGGGGATGTGTTTTGGTACCTGGCCGCGTATTGCCTGGTGTGTCTTTCGTGTGCTTATGTTGGGGGATTACGTGCAGCCCATTTAAATCTGTTTGCTGAATGCTTATTAACCCTGGTGCCCTTAACTGTGCTTTTAGTTTATCAGCTTTGTACCATGAAATCTCCATTTAGCGCCATGGTTGCTTCTTTTCCTGCCACAAAGACCAGAGATGGCCACGAGATAACAGAGCACTCCTGGGGGGTTTTGTGGTACGGTAAAAAGAGCATTTTTGCTGATAAAGGTGCTCTCTGTTATTGTATCTGAGAATAAGGACTACTCACACACTCCCATTAACAAACCTCCCTTCTTATACAGTTTCACAAGTACCTTCTTGTCCACCCTCCACCTCTCAGAAAAACTCTTCTCCCCTTTTTTTATCTCTAAAATATCCCACCTGTCATCTGCCACTATTCCTCCTCTTCCACCCTTGCAGCCATAGTGGCTCTGGGGAGTAAGCATGGACATTGCCTCTAGGGTCAGTTTCCTGCCATCTGCTGGAAGATGGATGAATCAGAGGTTCCATGGCGGCTCCAGTAGGGTCTCTAGGGGTCCGGAGGGGACAGGCTCCATCACACACCAAGCAAGCAGAACTAATAGGCATGCTCTGGAGGGCAAGGAGGAGGGGGTGTTTATATAGGTGAAATGTATTGATGCAGATGTGGAGTCATCAGAATCGTATAGAGTTATGTAAAATAAAAATTATGGCACGACATACCAAAAAAAAAAGAGATGACAGGAGATTGATATTGACCTGATGGAAAAGCCTTATTTGATTGCGTATGACTATTTTGTGCTTATTCTTTGATAAAATGAAGTATTTGTAGAAATACTGATGCTCATTTGAGATTTATTTTTATGTCAGGAGCTTATCTGAATATCTAGAGAGAGGCACATTGCTTCTGCAAGTCATGATGTAATATCGTCTTACTTTCCTGTTTATACTGATACCCTTTGCTGTCATTTGCTGTCCTCACACAGGGACAGACACTGAAGAATATGTTTGTGTTTGTGCATTTTATAGAGCTGTACCCTGTTTCTATTTATGAGTGTGTTGACGTGCGTCCATAGCAACAAGTTTGCGTGCGTGATTTTTGCAGTAAATCTGTATATCATTGCGTTCAAATGAGGATAATTTGTCTTCTCGCGTGGTGGAGGCACATCTCTGTGCCTGGTCAACTTTGTGATGTCACCCTTTCATTTCATCATTAAGATATTTTACCCTACAGCTGTGCTTCCAGTAGAGGAAAGAGGATGAGGTTGCCATGGTGATAAGCACCAGCTATAGAGTCAATCAGGAAGCAGGCTAACATGCAGTTTTGTTAGGTTTAGACAAACATCAAACATAACAAGATTAAAACAGTAATGCAATTGCAGTTAAACCTTAAAAATATATAATGATGATTATCAGATTAGCATTTTATAAAAGTGATTCCGGTAACAAAATGATACTCAAAATAGCACATCTGTAGTTACTTTTTTTTTTATTGGCAACTGAAGTCATGTAATCTTTCTGGTTTTACGCCTAAAGCCTGATTGAGAAGACAAGAACAAAGCGGCTAAAATAAATCACACATTTATTACAATTGCTTGTTTGGAAATAAATAACATCTACGCTGAAGGAACCGTCCTTCTTCTGCTCAGGCAGCAAGAAAAAAAGACAAGAAAAGTTAAGCAGAGGAAACAAAGTGTGATAATGATGGAGGAACGGACAGCAAGCGCTGGTCCACATGCCAGACTCAGCATGGGGTCACATCACAACACTGGGTGGAAGGCTAATTAGAGGCCAACTCTTACACACAGACACACAGACACACAGACACACACACAGATATATCTGTGATGTACAACAGCATTCCAAAGGCATTACAAACAGAAAAAGTTTGCAAGAAAGTTGAAATCAAGACTTTTAATCCAAATAAAAAGTATGTGTGTCATAGTGTGTGGACAAGAGTGAAACAACATACAAGGAGGGGAGGGGAGGGGCGAGGGAGGAAAGGGAGGAAGGTAGAGTGTGTCCTTGTGTCCAGACTCTCTATGTGATATACTGCTGTTTGGCTGAACAGTGTGTCCCTGCCTGTGTGCTTGTGTATGTGTGTGACAGTCCAATATCCATTATCATTCATGCCTCATCTCACACACACTTATATGACTATACACACACACTTACTGTAAGGACACTGTGTGTAGTAAGAGACAGCAAGGGTAAAAAGACAGAAGAGGAGCTCATGAGAAACTAGACTAATTTTATTACCCATCGCTCCCTCCATCTCTCCCCTCTTCCTCATTTCTCTCCATGTGTTTTTATATCTCCCTAAGCGACGGTTTCTTACTTCATTTAGTCTGCTGGGCTGTTTGAAGCATCATGTTTCACATCAAAGTTAACTGCAGCAAACATTAAAAGATGTGATCACTTCATGTGAGCCTGTGTTAGCATTTTGCTCGTCAATTGAAGAATGAAATGCAGATGCGTGCGCAGTTATCAACTTTGGCTGCTTTTTTACATCCACATAATATAAATGAATTGAATCTCTATTCATACGTAACAGAATATAATTTTTTTACATAAGTATATTGATGCTGAATTTGCTTTCTTCCTCTTTTTCTTTAATGTGTCTCATTCTTGGCACTTTTTTTTTATTTGTTATTTCTACACTGTTACATTTTTGCTTGATTGTTAACTCACCCTGGGTTATCCCTCACTGCCTATAATGTATCACAAAATAGGTTAAATGTTCCAGGAATTGATTTAGAAAACTGATTTGATCACTTCAGACACATGTAATTAAGTTAAGGCAACTAACAATAATATGATCCACACCAGAGCGGTGTTCGTTGAAAAGCTATTACATTTTCTCTATATTCACGTTGTTTAACAAAGTTTGTTTTGTGCTTTATTTTTTTCTCTTTTTCATTTGTTTTTGGGCACTTAAAGACTGCACATTTTGAATGTGAACATGTCATCATTTCAATTAAAGTTTCAGTCACATCAGCACAGAGAATCACTCCCATGATTCCCCGCAAGCCTTGACGTCATCTTTTGTTATTGTTTTGATTGAGAGTAAAAGTGATGAATGTGGTTTGAAAATGGTAAGCACAAGAACACGCACACACACACACACACACACGCACACACACACACACACACACACACACACACACACACAGTTATACAATGCAAACATAAGCACTGCATTATTATGTTGTTTTATACCCAAAAACACATAGCAAGAGGTTGGAATTCTTCCAAGCATGCATTGACACGTTAGAATAAAATGTAGAGCTCAGGCACACACACATGTGCACACACAAACTCAAATACTCGAACATTCACTTACACACACACTTACACACACTCACTGTGCGAGCTGAATCAGTAAAAGCACAGACCAGCCAAAGGTTTTTTTTTAAAGACCCAAGTCAGCATCAAACTCTGCACTAAACCACTACCCAGTCAAAAAAAATCCCACCAGAGCTGCATCATACTGATCCCATCAGGATGACAAAGTACCAAATCTTTTTGCTGGTTTTACTGTTTCGGCTGTTTGGCCATAAATGTTCTGTGAAGCGCCAGTTTTTTTTTTTTTTTTAATTTATGGTCTCAATATCTTTCCATCCTTTTTTGGAGTTTCTTTCTTTGTGATTGTTTAGTCCTTTTTTTTTTTAATTTCCAGTTCATCACTATTTCTCCCTTTTCTCCAGTTTACTGTCTTCTTTTTTATCTTTTTGTCACACCATATTTAGTCCTTCTACAGCATCGCCACATAGTATGTATGCTTGCTTCCACAAGGACAGACATATACACATACAAGGTATCCCCTAATTATGCTGGGTTGACTGGTGAATGTGGGAGTTGTATTTTCTCTGTATGTCTCTGCGGTGTGAGATGTGTGTCTTTCATGTAGTTAATGATGACCATGTCCATACAGTATGTAACAGGGCCACAGGCCACATCATTATGTTCCCTGCTGAGCTGAAAGGGAGAGTGTGGGTGGTGTGTGTGTCGCCTTTGATCTGATAAATACATACAGCACATACACACAGCTCAAGACAGGACATATTGTTCCTGTTGGTTGCAGAGGTATGGTAAACTTACTGTTATTCACATTTGTTCGGTTCCAGGAGGAAGGAGGCAAGGAATGATTGCTGTTTTTTAAACAGCACAGAGGACAGAAGAAGTTGTTCAGGATTAGAAGGAAGAAGTATAAGAGGCTTTAGCCTTGAGGATGCAGCCCAAATTCAACCAAGCAGCATGCAATAAATTCTGCAGGGGACACAGTCATAAACCCCTGTGGTGTATACAGACAGGAACCCAGCAGACTCATACAGTATCACTGAGATGTGGAGTGCACATTTTAGAGGAGGCAGGACAGACGCTATCACAAGCTATGTTTAGTAAGAAATCATAACAGGATGATGCCGGGGTGCTGGAGGAATAAATCAGCAGAACCAGTCCCAGCAGCAGGAGCGGCATGAATGATCAGAGGAGAGTGAGAGAGAAAATTTGTCATATTATATAAAGTGAGTCAGTTGATACTGATCAGCTGACAGCGTGTGAGACTTCAGTGCCCTGATCCCGTGTGACGCTGTGCAGGTTCACAAAGCTCTCCCTCCTGTTGGATTTTACTCAAGCCTCTCCATTAATGAATATTCGTTGTTTTCATTGTGTTATTTAGAGATTTAGGGAAATAGATGCCATGTCCTTAGAAGTTTAAGAATTATATCAAGAAAAGATGATTTGTATTTATTCTTTGATTTCGAGCGTGTCAGTTTGAGCTCGGGAACAAGTGATAGATTAAAGGCAAAACCAACAATTGACATGTTGTACACCCAACAAGTTGTTTGAGTCTTTTCACCGACTGGATTAACAAATGATCTCAGATATTGAGATTAACATATCATACTTTATCCTGTACAGTTACTAAAAATGCAGTTGAGAATTGTATTTGCCAGTGCATTGCTTAAAAAAATCATCAACAGTTAAATCAATAGTCCTAATGTACTACATCACATCGGTTTGATAAAGAAAGCAGTGGAGGTCAAGTTTCACCGAGTCAGAGAGAAAATTGTAAAAGAGAGAAACAGAATACCGGTTGAAGGGAGACGAGGTGAGGACAGATCCGCTGAGTTTTCAACAGTGAAGGAAAAAAGAGACAAGAATTCCATTGTCATCTGTCCTGATTAATAACCCTGTTAGCCCTTTTAATAGTCCTCAGCTCTTTCCTTCTATCTCTCCTTTCCTGCTCTTTCTCTTTTGACCAGTCAGCTAAAACATGCTTTAGTCAAATATGTGAAATACCAACAAAAAAGAGTTGGTAACCTTTCCTCCCCTCCTCCCCTCCTCCTAATCTTTATTACTTTTCTGTTTCTAAAAAGTTTGTCTTTTTATAGCTTTTGGGTCGCTCTTCAACAGTGCTTCTATGGTAACAGGAGGAGAGTGGGTGTTTAGAGCTTATCTTAAATGGGTGTCATGGTGGCATTGCTATGGCACCAGAAGGAGAGCCACACAAGACATTTAATCATTAATCATAGTGATTCAGGAGGTCAGGGGGTAACATTCTGGTGTTTTAATTCAAAATCTAACATCTCTTAAAGTCCTACATTTCCCATAGTTCATTTGTTACAGCTATGCAGTCCGACTGCTCAAAGACAGAGACGATTAATTCTTACAGAGGAAAAATATATCTCTAGTTGCCATAGTTCCCTTCTTTTCATGCTATTTTTATGTTCATGAAGTTCTTCAGGATAACTTTAATAGCTGATCTGCAATTTGACAAGCCAGGACACCCTATGATGTCATTATAAAACCAAAAGAAGTTCATTAAAAGAACCAAAACAGCTGGCAGACTAAGTCAGTGATAACAAGTTGAACACAGTGTTGCATTTAGCACCGAGGGTGCCTGATGTTTACCTCTTTGGTTAGTGGTTTGGTTAACTGGTGGCCACAACACAAAATACATGATCAACTTTATCAAATGTACAAATGACAACATCTGCGTAAAGACAGGTTACTTTTTGCCAATACTTTTGCCTTGTTTATTTTTTAAACTGATGTTATGACAAACAAATCAATGTTACTTTAAGCTTTCAAGTTTCAAAGTGAAGGTTGATCTCCACTTTGATGATACATGATATGCTATTTTACTTACAGTATGCATCACTAATGTTAATTCAAATAAGAATTGTGAATACATTTTTAAGTTATTTAAATTATTTGTTCATGGAATTAAAGACAAAATAAAGATACATAATTATAGTAAAGTAAAAAGAAACAGGGCACATCACAGACATAGTTTGAATGACGTGTGCTAAAGTTTATAAAGGAAACCTTCTAAAAACACGTGATGAACCTTAATTTTAGAAACAATGGGCATTTCAGTAAGTGTGCACCTAAATCTATGGACAACTTCAATTGGACTTTTAATTTTTGTTTGACCCACGAGCACAAACACACACACAATCAAATATATCAGTGTTTTCCTATTGTATCTCCGTTTCTCCGTTTTCACTGTGTTGTGCTCTGGTCTCGCTCCAATGGACATTAACCAGGGGAGGAATGATAGAGCAATTCTCTACACACGCGCAAACACGCACAGTCATTCATAGACGGGGCTTTTCCAGCGCTCTGCGGGGAGATAGAGTGGTGTGTTTGGTTCTGATAGGAGCAATACAACCAATTCAGCACAGAGAGACAGAGAGGGAGCGGGCTTAGGTTTTTTTTTTTGTATTTTTCTTTTAGGAAGAACTTGTTCTGTACAAATTTTGGATATTGAAAAACAGCAGGACATAGTAGTAATTATGTTTAAGGAGTTGTTGATCAATATTTTCCTGTGATTCTAGTGAACATCAGAGCTCTTTATCCATAAGAGTTTATCCATGCCAGAGCTACTATCAGATTCTGCTTTGGAGCTGAAAACGAGTTTTTGTATTCGGGCTATAATGAAAGAGTCACATAAGATCCAATGACACATGTGTGGTTTGTTTAATGTGTAAACATCAGGTGTATTCCAGCTTCCGAATTCAATTATTCTTTGATTTCAAACATCGTATCTGTCCCCTTAAACTTAGAACATATACCTCTTAGCTCCATAAAATAAGACTTCCAACACCTTCATGGCTTTTGGCCCACCGACCTTCATATCTGAGGAGAAACTATGTCAACAATACGGGTACATACACACTCACATGGTGTTTGATCTCAGTAGGTGAAGGGCTAGAAGGCACAGTCAGGTCCCCTCTCACACGCAGCACATATCCCACCTTGCATGTGTGTGCCTGTTTGTGTGTGTGCTTGTGAGTGTGTGTCCGCGTGTACGCTTGCACGTGTGTGTTTGTGTGTTCTGATACTGCTGCTGCTAACACCACTGGTTCAAAAAGAGGATTGATTACGATGTAAATGTGTGCTCCGCTTACGTTTGATTATCAGTCGCTTTAATATATTGTGTGTTTGTTTGTCCTTGAGGTTGCTCTCAAGTTGCAGTATTTATGTGATCTCCTGCATCTGTAACCATCTATCATGTGTAGAAGCCTCGTTTAGCTTGAACGTTGGTGCACAAGTGGAAAAAAAAAAGGTCAGGTCATCTACCAACTTAGACTAAAATTTGATCTTGACTTCAACTTTGATCTTTCATCTTTCTTCAGCCAGTCAGGAAGGCGAACTTAATACAGCATCATGCAAAACCCGCTGTCATTCTGGGGTATAATCTCATTCCCTTAGCTGACTATACAACAGCTAACAATGTGATGAAACATCAACAGGTTTCAGAAAAAGCTCAAATGGGAAGACAATTGTGAACTGCTGAATAATTCTGTTATTTTTGATATACTACTTTAATATTGTACTGTGTTTTCTTGTCATTTTTCTACCACCCTTCACGCTCTCTGTCTCTTCCTCACAACTTGCGATCAGCCCAAGAGGCGTATTAGATGACTAACACACAATCAAACACACACCGTGAGTCATGCGATGACTTAAAGAGTATAGTAATCTATCTTGTCCTGTCAGTTAAGCGAGCAGCTACTCTGATCTTGATGCTCTACACAGATCTGCGTGTTTTTGTGTCATCTCACTTTGTCTTCATCTGTATCTCCTGCTTGTGTGTGTGTGTGTGTGTGTGTGTGTGTGTGTGTGTGTGACTCGCATGTGTAATTGTGAGAGAAAGTGTTGTGTATATGCTGACACATGACTGGCACAGTGTATCTGTGGGTGTGAATGTGTCTCCCTGCGTGGTAAGAGGAGAAGTCGTGATAAGTCAACACACAAACGCACACCTATGGGCATTTACTTGATTCTGAAAAACAGGAGAGGGTGTAAGCCGGGTTGGAGGGATGACAGAGAAAGAAAGCGACATTTTTCTGCTCTTTCACCTTGGCTTCATCATTCTCCTTCTCTGTACACTTTATAATATCTTTCCTTTTATCTTCCTGTTCCCTCGTGCTTTCTTTCTCTCCTCCTCCTCCTCTCTCAAGGGTACCAGTTACCTTCCCCTCAGAGACCAGACACACACTCCTTTACACAAACACACTGGGTGTCTACATGACATGATGGATTCTCCTGTGTTCTATTATTTTTAAACCAATTACTATATTTCTTTCTCTCTCCTTCTTTTATGTCAATGTCTTTTTCATACTCTCTCTACAAATCCCTCTGCTCTGTTAATACAGGACTAAGATACCCAGATCACCTGACCATAGAGTGTAACTGTCTTAAACAAGCGTCTTTTGCATCCTGCTGGTGTGTGCGTGATTGAGAGCATGGATAAGAGAAAAAAAAGGGGGGACAGATGTAAAATGAGCAGATTAAGTTGTGTGCTAGACAAACTAAAACAAGTTCTAGAGAATCAAGAACAGTGTCAGAAGTGATGGACTGGAGGTTAGCTGTCCAGGGTATTTTTCCAGTGCATGCTGGGATAGGCTTTAGACCTTGTAACCTATAGAAGGAGAAGCAGCTACATAAAGTGGATGTGTGAATTATTAATTAAAAAAAAAAAAAAAAAGCTTGACAGCAGCTCAGTAACTGTCTGTTTGCCAAGAGAATCTAAACAAGGATGATGTTTGTTTTCAGAGAGGCTGAACCTGGAGGTGGACAGATTACAGGCTCCCGTGTGTGAAAGTGAAAGACATTGACAGAGGAAGTAATAAATAGTTTGTGACATTCTCTGCGTGAGATAAAGAGAAATTGAGATAGCATGAGACATGTGTCTGTGTGTTTAGAGAGTTAGCACAGCTAGCATGTGACATTTTTCTGGGATATTTGTTGATCTGTATTGTCAGCATTGTGTGGGGCTGTACATTCTTTCATTTAACAGTAAAGCTGTCTCTTTTACTTTATCTCTGTGTTTAGGTCCTCACACACAACTCAAACTATTTGCAGCACTTCACAGTTAGTTACATATAGAAGAAAAAAGGCGTTAACTGTCTTTTATTCAAATCTTATGAAAGCCAAGCAAAATAACTCGTGAAACATTTTCATGACATTGGTCACAACAAACTCAAAAGTTTAGCCAGATGTTCTGTCAACTTGTTTTTGCCACATGCACACACACAACCAGCTAACATTAACCTTTCTTCATGTCAACTTTTTTCTAACTTCATTTCTTTCTCCATCATCAGCGAGCTACAGGGCCTGTTGCCTGGAAACAGGAGTTCCTCCACTTTCTGTAAACTTTTACAGTCAGAAGGCTGAAGGGGAAAAAAACCCAGAAAATAAATAAATGTAATAAGGCCTACATGCATTCCCCATTAATGTAGAAAATTCAAAAACATGGTTTACAAAACAAAGTCATAATCCTAAAATATGAAAAAGCTTCATGTGCCACTTTTACACACATGCACAGCAGGAAAAATCAATGGCTTATTAATCAATTGTAGCACAGCAAATGTGCAGCATGTGGAACTGTTGGGATCAAGCGTGCACAGAAAGCTCTGGTGTGTATGTGTGTATGACTCCTCATTGCTAAAGGTCATCTATCTTTGTGTCAAGTGTCAAAGGTTACTGGTGACGATAACACAATCTCTGGTTGTTCCTCTTTCAAACCCACATGCCCACGCTCAAGCACACACCAGTATAATCCTTGATCAAACATAATCCTCGTCCAGAGGCGCTCAGATTGGATCTTAAGTCTGTTCATGAGATTCATGTTGGATGTGTGGTGCTGGCATGTTCAAAGCATGTTTACAATGTGTTCGAATTTGTTTCCTTTTAACATTTAGACACATAAGTTGTGTGTCAAAAAAACAAGTCAATGCCTGAAGCAAAAAACTATTGATGTTATTTCTAATTTAGAATTGGGATTATTTAGAGTTGTGTGTGAGAAAACGTTCTTGTATACTCAAAGTCTGGAAAAGCCAGTGGAAGAAGAAGTTGTCGTACTGGAATAATAATGATTTAAAAAGAGTCTGTTGGAGGTAAGGTGGACAAAACAGAGTATTCTCTTGGTGTACAGTATGAAACCACCACTGCTAAAGGCTTAAATGTGTATCTACAGGTGTGTGAAGACATTGTTTCTTTTCACTTGATGATTTAACCCCTTGACATACCAGCTAATGAAATTGAGACCATCTTGAGACTAGAACTGCTGCAGAATGAGAGAATGAAGTGAACTGAGTAGCAGTGAGAAAAGGTGGGGGATATGAAAGCTGGAGAAAAAAAAATCAAGCAATTTATCGACTATTCTAGAAGTAATCTCAGCTCATACCCACCCAATCTCACATATTACTGGAAACCACAAGCTCAGAAAAAAACCCTCTGCTCCTATAAAAGTTGAGGGGTTTTTTTTCAGAACCTTTTCCTTCCATCAGGTAAAATGGTAAAAAAGAGTATTTTTTTCTGCTTCCCCTAGTTTATTGATGTTATATGTACTCTCTTAGACTTGTTTCAGCATGCCGTGAGAGCGAGTGGAGAATCTCTGTTCACAGAGCCAAGAGAAACTGTCAATGATGAGTGACAATATCTCAGCCTTTACAGTACAACCTGTGTTATCAAAGTTAAACACGCCTTTAAGGACCTTTTTGAACAGAGTCATAATAGTAGGTGTTTAAATAAAGTGTTGCTCCATTCCTTGTGCCCACCCCATTCTAAAGGGAAGTGCACTCTTATAACCTCAGGACTCCGCTCTCTGCTCCACTCCTTCTCTCTTGAATGACTTAAAAAAAAAATCGGATAGCTTGATGTTCTTACAGAGTAGAAGGTGGAAAGTTTGTTGGGTGGAAATTCCCATACTTCACAGGCGTTCGCTTACTGAGACAGTGACTAATGAGCCACAATTTTCACTGTTGTTGATTTCACATCAAAAGTAAATATGACATTATTAAGCCCCTGCTCTTCCTTTGAGGAATGTCAGTCTTGATTACACGTCTTTATCCTTCTTTGAGCTGTAGCAATTACAACAATACAGAAAAAACAGCAGACCAATTTTGCACACTGACCCAAAACTTAACCTCATATTTCAGGCTCTGTTGAAAAACAGCTCATTTCAGGAAAATAAAACATAAACCATAATTACAGTATGATGAGTTGTGTACCCTTTTGCAATGACTGAATATATTACATAAAGAAGCCCCTGTAACACTCACTGAAACTGTAAGATTGTTATATCTAAACGGCTTATAATATGCAGAACTATTATTGCATTGTACTCTCTTTAAGCAATGGCCTGTGTACTGTTACACAATGACATGCTTAAGTTTCACATAAGCCTCAGTTAAATAACCAACTGGTGTTAAGTATGTGACATGAATAACTGGAACAGACAGAAACTCACAATTTTACTCATGCAGTTGCACACACTGTAATAAACACGCACACAGAGACAGTGCCTTGGTATAGACGTTGTACACACAGACACACAATAGGCAGTCTGCATGCTGACAGAAGAGTAGTAATTAGGCTTATGTGCTGTGAATATTCTTGGTACAATACTGATCAGTGTCATCAAGTTGTATGTGTGTGAGGAGGAGGAGAGAGACAGTGAAACAGAGGGAGTGTAATGCTGCAGCACACAGTTTCCATGGTAACATTGGAGCCCATCTTGGTCTCTATGGTAACTCATGGTTGGCACCCACAGAGGAAAGAAAGAGAGAGTTGAGGGGAAGAATGAGTGGAGGTGAAGACGTGGAAGTTAGGGACGAGAAGAAAAAGACAGAATGAGAGAAATAACAATAACTGGGAGAGGGGAAGAGGAAGGAATGGAAAAGACCTCCTAGCTTTCCCTGAAATCAATGTCGGCACCTTTGAATGGGAATACACTCTATGATTGTCAAACTGTGGGGAATGTGGTCTCACATTGTACGAGATAAATGTTTGCGATGCACAACTAAAGCTCGCAACCTACCGTAAGATCTGGTGTAAAAGACACACTTTTAGGTCTATTTTTTATTTAAGAAAGTGTGCTGCGTCCTTTGCACTGGTGCGACCAATATAACAGGATAAAATGCTGACACACACGCCGTCATTACCACAAGTGGTGCCGCCACCATCACCCAACATTTACCTCAACTTGTGTTGCCTTCTTAAAATTTGTTTATTGTTTTATTCTTATCTTTTGAAATGTTTGAAATACTTTTTGTGCCTATGTAAAGCACTTTGAATTGCTGAAAGGTGCTGTATAAATAAACTTGCCTTGCCTTGCCTTTTATTGCGGATAGGAATTACAAAAATGTTTTGTGAGAGCTAGAAGTAATTCATTTCTAAAATCTTGCAGAACTTAATATAGATAATATATAATAATATAATGTGTATATTTCCTTCTCCTTCACAACAGTTGCATCATTAGCTTGCTAATAGGATGTACACTAACAATGTCTCCAGACCTTGTACTTACTCTCCCTGTGGTTGCTGCCTCTGAATAAATCATTACCGGATGTTGGCTGTTGCAGTCTTTGTAGTTGTACAGAAATATTTCCTGTCTGAGCAGGAAAAAGTGCTTCTGTTTACAAAGCTAGGAGGAGTTCAGATTTGCAACAATTGCATTGAACAATTTGATCTCAGGGTTTTCATCATCTTGGTGTTTTGGCTCAACAGTGTTTGGTAAACATGTGGAATATGTAGGACTTTGCTCCTTCTGTTTTATGTTTTCATAGTTGAGCCATTGGTAATCTTTGTTCAGGGTTTATGTTTAAAACTCTTACACATGCATACACAAACACACACACACATAAACGCTGAGTCTGTGTTGCTTTTTAATTCAAAACCGCCTAATAGGTAATCCTGTCTTGAAGCACACACACTCACAAACACACACGCATGGAGAAGGTCATGGTGAATGGAAACATTGTCTGCTGAAGGGAAGAATGTCGATACCATAATCTGGTCTATTTGATGGATAGGTGGTTTGGTTGACCTATCACAGTTAACTGAATTATTGCCCCCACCCACTCACCTTTCTATCCGTCTCTCAGCCTTCTCTCTCTCCTTCTCTATCTCTTTCTCTCTCCTTCTCATCCATCCATCCACCTCTCCCCTCTCGGTCTCTCATCTTTTCTGTCTCATTTCTTTCCAGTCACTAACAAGATTAGTTGTGCCCCTTATGGATTTTGCCCTTCATGGGGTCAGTATGAACGGATGGAAAGGAGGCAGAGAAGTCTATCTGTGTGTCTTTGTGTGTGCGTCGGGCTGAGCTGTTCCAACCAGATGTTTTTCTCTGTTTTATTCTTCTGAGCGTCGCACTGTCTGGCTGTCACCGGCAGATACACAGCCTGGTTTTGTGTGTCTGTGTGTGTTTTAAAGGGCGCTTCTGTGTATTGATAATTGATAGGGATGTGTGTGTGTGTGTGTGTGTGTGTGTGTGTGTGTGTGTGTGTGTGTGTGTGTGTGTGTGTGTTAAATTAATTACTTCCACAAAGACTCTTAGTGTCACTGTGTGTTGGAGTGTCTGCAGATCCTATGATGAATATAATTTTTTTTTAAACACACAGATCAGAAGACAAGGTGTCTCGCTCCAAATCTTTGAACTGGAGACTTCTGTGCCAGTAAAGTGCACTGGGTGGACTTGAATTGAAATGAGAGGAGGTTGGAAACAAAACAAATTTAAGACAGCTTTCCGGTGCAGAATCCCTGGCCTCAAACTCAACCTGCATTTCAAGTCGCCTGTCTATCAAAATGTGCAAATTAAGATATCCACATTATTATTCACACCATTTCCTCCATTGTCAAGCTTCTTGAACATTTCGAAGTGTGGGAAAAAACACCCCCAAATCCCAGATTGTATGATAATCACCTCATTGAAAGCATTATATCAAAGCATGATTCTTTTCTCAATATCCAGGAGTTGGTGTGATTACAGCTGCTGAGAGTGAAATGCTTTAGAAATCCAGCTCAAATAAACAACTACGCTTCATACTTAGCAATTTGACAGTAAAACCACAGTTGTCATGTGAAAACAGTGGCTACATGACTGCCTCTCATGGCCCTGTGTATGTTTGTATGTGTGTGACCTGATTGTAGTTTGACACAGCCTCTCTACATACTGAGAAAGCTGTTTGTTTAGCTGTTCCTACTTTATACTCACATCAGCCTGATGAGATCAAATCTTAATGCAGCCATTGTACACACAAACTAATCCAACACTGACATGTTCTTTGAGCTTCAACAACACCTTTTCACTAGCTGTTAAAGACGAGCCATCAGAGTTGAACATCTCAATGACAGCCATGTAACATATTGAGCATCCTAAAATAAAGGCTTCATTAGTTATGAATGATTAACCTTTATTATTGTTCTTAAAATGGCCTCACTGTAAATTTAAATTTATTGAGAAATAACAAATAAATGAAGCATTAAGAAATGGATAATTAAAAGCATTGAATACTGGAAAAACAAGCACAATAAAACCTTGTAATGTCCATGTTATTTATTTTCTTCGTCATTGAACCTAAAATGTTAAATTGGTCTGCATTTCTCTTTTACTTGCACAAAATAGGCTTATTCATTGTGCCATTTTTTTTTTACCATTGTGATATTGTTTTGTCAATTTGAATGACAACAATGTACCTAATGGTGTAACTTTCACACCATTTCTACTTTGTCTCAGTCGGGTAAATAGACTATAATGAGGAGGTTGGTATACTCCTTTAAAATATTTCCTCAGGTAAATATGCCTTAATAATACCCTTATGACATAAAGATGCCTGCACCTGATATAGAATCTTTTATGAAAGCATCATATTTTTGGGGAGATTATTTACTGACCCTATCAGCTTGTGATGCTATTTTGGTAAACTTGGACCCATGTGGTCCCTCAGGCCTTAGGTTCAGCTGACAGATCCCATAGGGAGGGGCCTTGGAGCATGGAGGGACCTGGGCGGCCTTGAGTCCCAAACCTCTGGCCCTCTGTGTGTGTACGTCCATGGGAAACAGTGGGAACCGGGAGAGGAAGAATTGGGACTCAGATTCAAGGAAACATTGATAGCCTGAGCTAAATAAAGTATTAGATCAAAAACAATATGTATGTTCCTCTCAGGGACCGAGATGGAGGGCAGAGAGTATTTCTGCATTTAGAATATTTCCTGATTAATTTATACATGAGCTTATTAGTTCAGAACCACCCTTGATCTCTTTCCAGTAATACACTTGACGAAAAGTTGAAAAGAAATATAAAGGATGATTATGTAGATGATGAATAGATTGGAAGTTAACGATGATCTGGAGATCCTCTCTCTCTGTCTCAAGGCCATTCCAGGACATTTCCCAGGACCCTTTTAGGCAGGGGTCATCTCTATGACAACAATATCTGTGGACCTCTGTAGTAAAAAAGTTTCATGTGTGTGTGTGTGTGTTTCTACATGCAAGCATTCCTTTCTTTAAACAGTTGCCTCTTAGGACAGGAAGAGAGTCGCTTTTATAAAATAATCAAAATACTTTGATTGTGTACACGATTACAAGTTAGACAAATACATGTTCACACATAAATAATCTAACACACACACACACACAAACAGCAACAGAACAGCTTGTTCTGGTTGATCAAATCGGAGCAGAATGGGAGGAAGGAGCCTGTGCTGTTGGTACTCATAAGTCAAATACAAGGTCTTTATTGTTAAAAGGGGAGTAAATAAAGAAAGTCATGACTGTGAATGAATCCGAACATCTGTGAACCCGTCTTACTGCTAAAATGTACCTACCTATCAAAATACGGAAAGAAATGGTCTGCAACGCTGCTCAAGCAAATAAATGACGAACCTTCCTTTTTGTGTATCTCGACAGGAGCGTGTGGAGTATCTGTTCCTCATCATCTTCACAGTGGAGGCTTTCCTGAAGGTAATAGCCTACGGCCTGCTCTTCCACCCCAATGCCTACCTGAGAAACGGCTGGAATCTGCTCGACTTCATCATCGTTGTCGTAGGGTGAGTAGACAGAAATGATTTTAGCTCTAAAACAGTCGAAATGACAAAGAAAGCCAATCCATGTGTAATTGTACTCTAATTTCTCTTTCCAAGGCTTTTAAAGCATTGGCCAACATTTTTATAAGCATCTGCACATCATTAGCAAATTCATCATAGTACCTTTGCATAATTACTGCCAACAAATGAAACTAAAGCCAAAACAACGGACAGCCTCAGTTTAATGCTATGGATACTCAAAGTGCTAGACTCTTTCACATTTCCAATGGATATACTTGATTCCAGCTGCAACAACAAGGACCATTCTATCTTCCTCTTGACCTTGACGTACACTGTAATTGTAAATTTACTTACGCTTTGATGATGAACATTGTTTCCCTTTTTTCTGTTCTCTTGGCACACAAATTGCATTTAAATCAAGAGGCCTATAAAGGAAATATATGGTCTTCTCTGTCCTCAGGTATTGTACTAGTCTCTCAGTCTGTGTGGCATTTTAAAAATGTACAATACAAGTCAACTTCTCATATAAGTTTTGCAATAAAACAATCCTCCTTCACAGTGGATCAGTTAAGCCGCAGTAGATTGGCCTGTAGTGTATTGGTGAAGGCTAAACTGATTAGCTTGTTAGATGCAGATAGCAAAGCTCTGCTCTGTTTTTCTTTATCTGCAACTCAGCAACATAGCCCATCTGCTAAACCCTCTGTGCCTGTGGCCTATGTGCAAGTGTGTTCGTATGTGCTTGAAGTAAGCGTGTGTGTGAGTGCACTCTGCCTGCCAGCTGTGCTTTGTGTACAATATTGTGTAAGGGTAATGACACAATAGCTACTGGACCTGACAGTTGTTAATGCCATAAACATGTTCTGTTTGACCGTGTGTATGGTGTGTATGTCTGAGTCTGTGCCTGTTGTGTGCACATGCTGGAGAAAGAGGCAGCAAGAAGGCATCCCTCAGCCTGAAGGAAGGATCTGAGCTCACACAAACACACTCTCATCGGCAGTGAAGTGTTCAGTCACTTTAGCCATCACAAACTGAAAGTGGTTGGCTTCACCCCAAAGACACACACACACACACACACACACACACACACACACACACACACACACACACACACACACACACACACACACACAGGGCTGGCATCAGTGTGCCAATGCCCCTGGCATAAACACAACCTTTACCACTCTTATGCTGTTATCTACCCTCTCTGTCTGCCTCTCTCTCTCTCTCTCTCTCTCTCACTCTTTCTCTCTCTCTTTCTCTCTGTGTCTCTTTTTGTCTCTGTTTATGTTGAAGCTTCTGTTGTGCTGCAGTATAGTTTAATTGTGCATAAAGCTGTACTCATGCTGTCAAGGAAATTGTTTTTTTACCTTGAAGCTCTACCACGGAGAGGTCAAAGGGACAAATACAAGCAACAGCTCCGGAAAATGCAGAGTTCACTGTCTTGCTCAAGGACACTTCAGGAGGGCTGGGGCTTGCTGTTTTGGGAGATTACACCTAGATGGCCTCTCTAGGCTTCCCCAAGGTTTAAAAGGCCAATTTGTCAGGGTTCAGCAGATCTGTTTTGTAATTAAATACAAATACATGCACACCCTCCTTTGATTTCACACATTGCAGACAAAGTCTCTATGTGTGTGCATGACTGGTTGTCCTTGTGCCTGAGTTTGTGTGTGTGTGTGTGTGTGTGTGTGTGTGTGTGTCTGTCTGTGTCTGGCTGTCTGTCTGTCTGTGTGTGTGTGTGTGCAAATGAAAAGTGACAGAGTTCGCTCCCTCTGGAATGGTCCCCATATGGGTGAAAGAGCTTCTACCTGGTTGTGAGCAGCCTTGGGGGCTCACATACTGTATGCACTCAAACTCACACACACATAGCCTACACAAGCACACATGCATGCAAGTGTATACTCACACATACACTCATATGTTGAAATCTAAGCTCTTTTGTCTCTTAGAGTTCAGTTTGTTAATTTTAATCGATTTATTGTTACTTTGATTTTTTTTATCTCTGCTTTGTAAGGTGACCTTGACTGTTTTGAAAGGTACCTTTAAAGGACATATGTTTTTACTATTATTAATATGATTATTTTTAGTGAAGGGTGGGTGAGCCAATGCATGTGCATGCGTGTGTGTTTATTTGTGTGTGGGAAATCTGGTACTTTAAGGACTTTCTTTTTAACGCTGAATCCAAGTGTACAGTATAGAATCATCTAAAAAATTGGAATTTAATAGAGTTAAACCTTTTGGCAATAAAACATTATGGTGATTTATTGATTAATTCATTAACAAAAGCATAATTACTGTACATCTAGACTTTGGACTTAGGCAACAAGAGCAGGAAAAATACATCACCTTGGGCTATGGGAACTTGTGAGGGACATTTTCACAGTGAAATGACATTAAATAACATAAACACATAATAAGTAGCTTGAAAATAATAATGAATGAATCTAAACAGTGGAAGGCCCGTTAATAACATAGTCATTCAAATATTTATCATTTATGTGCTTTGACTTCTCTAAAACCTTTGACTCAGTAAAGCCTCTGTTATCTAGCCTCTATCTTCAAGCCAGTATTTGGTGCTACATTTAAATACTTTAATTATCATTTAACACCCCACCACTGCAAAACACACATGTGCTGATGGTGCAAAACTGTGGATCCTCGACATGCTTTTTATTCTCTGTATCAAAGGCGTGCTTCCTACCAAGAGAGAGAGAGTGAATCAAATTGAGAGGGTGGCAGTGCGAAATGGAGAGGCTGAGAGAGAGAGAGAGTGAGAGGCAGCGAGAGGGCGATATGTTTTGAGAGGTCTTTTTCAAGTGGCCATTTCATCTGTGCTAATTGATAATTCCCCATGACTAACGCGCCGATGACTGGCCTTTGAGCCTCACTAGCTGGAAAGTGGTATTGTATGGTGATTTCTAAAGGATCTCAGAGGCACAGAGAAAGAAGAGCGACAGTGATAAGCTCAGCTGGACGTACATAGATTCAAGCTTGTAGGCCACTCACATCTAAATAATCTAACAGGGGATAAAAGCCACTTAAAGGCACCAGCATAGAAACATGTTTGACTCTTTAATTGAATACTATATTTCCATGAAATGCTTATCTGAAACAAATTATGTTTTCAGACACGATTATGTTACAGCCTAAATCTAGACTAAATCTTTGAACAGACGTTGTGTGTGTACATATGATGAAGGTTGCTGAAGTCATCTCTCTCTGTTTTGCAGCTTATTCAGTGCGATCTTGGAACAGGCCACCAAGGGGGACGGTGCCACTCCTATCGGAGGGAAAGCGGCGGGCTTCGATGTCAAGGCTCTGAGGGCGTTCAGAGTACTCAGACCCCTCAGACTGGTCTCTGGAGTACCCAGTAAGTACTGAGAGCTGCGGAACAAAGAGAGAAGGGGAGAATGAACGAGAGAAAAGAACAGAAAGAGAGTGGAAACGATGCCCTGTGGATCAGGTGTGAACGGTGATTGGGTGAGGCGGGGGAGAAATGAACCACAGATTGGAGCTGATATTGGTGCCACACATACACACACAGTTTTAAATCCACACACATACACACGCTGACACAACGAGTCCTCTTGTCCTTTTTATCAGACACTCAGACAGTGCGAGCAGTAGATGAGTTGTCTGTCAGCCTGTCCATGTTAGTGACTACAGAAGTCAATAATCCAACAGGCCAGGAGACAGAAGGGGATCAGATATTATGAATGAAGGCTTGTGCAAGTGTTAGCACCTGTGTGTTTGTGTGTGTGTTTATTTGAAATTCAGATCTTGTATAAAGCATAGCAGGCAAATGATAAGGATGCTAACCCTCACCTCACACACTAGTTTAAAGCTTGAGTGTCTCAGTTTACAGTATTTAAACTGAACCCTATCCAACATTGTCCTCTGTATTACATTTGATCTTATGTGATTAAATCCACACACACCAAAATCAATGCAGGTAGTCCTCAGTCACTGATGCCACCTACTGTGGTTTTGCATTTGTAAATTATATGAATAATTGCACAGCAACCGTCTTCCCTCAAATTGATCTCAATTCATTTGTAATCATTACTTGAGCGTAAGTACCGGTATATAAGAAAGGCTTTATTAATTACATTAGCATAACTGACTGTTTCAATTTCTTAGTGTCAACACATTCACCTGTTCTCAGAAATTCCTCTTTGTGTGTGCTGCAGGTTTACAGGTGGTGTTGAATTCCATTATCAAAGCCATGGTTCCTCTGCTCCATATCGCCCTGCTGGTCCTTTTCGTCATCATCATTTACGCCATCATCGGCCTGGAGCTCTTCATGGGCAAGATGCACAAGACATGCGTTCACGAGCATATAGGTATCCACCCACGGCCACACATGCATCGGGTCCCACATGAACGTGCAGAGAGAATGACGAGGAAAGAGAGAGAACATGTAGTCGACTGCACACGGATGCACAGATGCAAATAAAAACATGCATGATCACACACATACACTCAGTTTCTTACTTCAACGCTCTGATCAATATGGAAGCATGCATTCATCTGTGTGTGAAAGCACGCTTCAGAAAGCATTTATTCACACAGAGACACACACTGATGTAAACACAGAAAATACTTTTCCTTCACTAAAACCTTTCAGACTGAGAATCAAAGAAAGTAAAATCTTGATTGTCACACGGCTCGCTGTTTCTATTGAGTGGCATTTGCATACCTCTCTGATCTTTGCAGTAAGAAAACATCACACATCAGCCAATAAAGCCTGGAGATAATAGAGCACAAACAGTACCTTAAACAGTTTAAATAATTAATTATTGAAATACTCGTTTAGATGATTGAGTATGAATTATTTGGGCAATAATTGAAACTGCAGCCACCATAAATGCCTGGAACATTTTCCGTGAAGGCCCCTAGGTATAAATGGACTTGAGTGTTGTTATGGTGATGTTATAGTTCCCAAGAGAGGCATTAGCTTGTAGTGGATAAGTGCTGTTGGAATACTCTATGTAATCCTATACATCACTCTCTAGAACTTGTTTTGTATAATTAGTGCAGTAATTTCTCATATTGATTTTTTTATGGCTAGTGTTTGGTTTTAGTTCAATGTTTGCTTTTTAATTCGCCGTGAAATGAAGATGATTTTCTTTTAGGTTAACTATTTTTAGATGAATTTTAGTTTCATGTGACTTGCAGTTGTGAGATTTACTAAGATTGGAAACGCTAAATATAAGCACACATAGACAAATTATGCGAGTAGAAGTCAGCTGAGACTCAGGAGGAATTCATCAGTAATACGCATCCCAGCACTGAGCTCAAAATTTAGTGTCATCTTTAAGCGGCGGAGAAAGCCAACACCTTATACAAACTGGATAAGTTACTTTATACACATTTGTATCTTTTCACTATCCAGTCTGTATCATTTTTAAGATGAGTCCAGCAGCTGTTGTGCAGTATATTGTTCCCATTTGCGATTTACACCTCTTACTGGCCTCTTTGCCATAACAGTACTGATTAAGCTTGTAGTTGGAAGGTTTGGGTCAAAAGGATGTGATGAAACAATTTATCCCTCCTCTCACTGTTTTCTTTGTTGTTACAGGCAACATAGCAGAGGAGAAGCCGGCACCATGTGCACCTGATGGAGCTTACGGACGACACTGTAACCGCAATGGAACAGAATGCAAAATGGGTTGGGAGGGCCCAAACGATGGCATCACCAACTTTGATAACTTTGCCTTCGCAATGTTGACAGTGTTCCAGTGTATAACCATGGAGGGCTGGACGGACGTGCTGTACTGGGTGAGCCGGACACCTTAACAGTGTCAGTGCGTCCGTGTGATTGAGTGTATGTGACTGTATTATATCTGTAAAATCAGTGCCACATGAGTGGTTTCTGAGAAAAGATTGTAAGGCAATGACATAAACACTTCTCTGGGAAAGCTAGGTGTGCACACTGATATTGTTACAAAGGGAGACAGTGTGTGTGTATGTGTGTAAGCTCATATCTGAGGCCGAATCGATGGAGACAATACACTGTGTATTTGAAGGCGCCGATTCATTTTGAACGTGTGTGGAATCCTGATGCTTGATTCAAGTGTCAAGTGAGCACATGAACACACACTAATACACACATACAGCCACGGAGAAATAGGAACACTAAGAAACTACCTCTTCCCAAGTTAATAGCCAAAAGCATGCAGCAGCTCCATCCAGCTAAATAGATCAGTAGATTAGTCTGGATGTTAATCAATGTTCAGAAAGGTTCAATAAAACTCGCATATATACCTTCTTGAGCAAGAATTTGATCGAACAGTCTGCGGGAGATTATAATATGGGCTATGTCTGTATAATCTGTGGTAAATCCTTTTAAATCCTCAAACATTACCAGTCTTTATTCTCTGTATTTCACTGCCCTGAGTAAAGTTTTCATTATGAGACTAATGGTAAAGAGTCAGCTGTCACTTAGCAGGGCTGCATCCCAACATGATTATTGCTGAGAGGTGCTCTGCGTGCCGGCACATTGCAAACTGAAAAAAATAAATGCAATACAGATGAGAACCCATTTTTCCAAACATCAATTTTCTGCTGAATTTCTTTATTAACTAATAATCTACCAACCAGTGAAGACTTGTTAGGGAAGACCTAGTATATGCCTCTATGTAGTATCAGTATTTATTACATACAAAAGTGAGAGAGGTTAAAGAACTGAACAACACTTTCTCAATTTGATGACACTATGTAACTCTGTGATATTATACAAGCACGTGTGTGTGTTTATGACTTTGTGTGAGCGTGTGTTGTTTGTGTCTGTCTGCATGTACTGTATACACATGGAGCAGAGAACTTACAAGCTCTACACCCCTCCTGCAGTCCTTTCTCCTTCACCTTCTGCACACAAACACACAGGGAGAAATAGTGGTTTGCATGTAATAGAGGGCTTGTTTAGCCTACTCGCTTTATAATAATGGGAGCTACCTGTTAGGACTTCTACAAATCAGAATTTAAAAACACCAAGCCTCGTATTTTCATTACTATAAATTAATAATGGTGAACATCTACTGTTGTTGTAGATGAACCGAACCCTTCATGCTCCTTATCTCCTTTGTTATATCCTGTTTGGCCCCCTCTGTCCAGAAGTCTCCAGTTTAAAGAGACAACTCATTAATAGACCAAATTAGGAATTCTCATTTGTGAACTTAAATTGTGTCCTAATGTTGTTTTGCAACAACTCAGCAATTGAATTTACAAGCAGGCTAATACTCTGACACAGAACTGTTTAAAAAAAAAAGCGGTTAAGTGTTGTTTAGTTTGCTTTTAAATGTGGAACCTCTAGCATTCACACTCTCACACAGACACACAATACTGCCTCTCTCGCTTAGCTAGGTCTGTCTACTACTCTTTTTAACATGCACTGCTCTGTTCTTGTTTCCTGCCTGGTGTCTTCCTTTTCCTTCACTTTCTAACACACTTTTTTTGTCCTTCACCTCTGTTAATCCCCCTCCTCTCTCCTCCTCCTCTCCTCTGTCTCTTGTCTCTCTCAGATGCAGGACGCTATGGGCTATGAGCTGCCCTGGGTCTATTTTGTGTCTCTCGTCATCTTCGGCTCCTTTTTCGTTCTCAATCTCGTTCTGGGGGTGTTGAGCGGGTAAGAGGTCGAGCTGTTGTCATGTGTGTACGACTGCATGTTGTATGCGATGGGACTGTACAAACGACTGCATGTTGTTTGTGATGGTACTGTATAGTGTGTACTGTATCAGATTTGATAAATGGCCATGCAGCAAGACTCCTGGGGCAACCTCTGGTTCACTTGTAAGTATCCAGTGAGCCTCTGTAGATTGGAATTGAATAGAAAATTCAGACATGTGTACTCACATTAAGGCATTAGTACAATTATAAAGAAGAAAACTTAGCTACAGGTGAAGGTGAGCTCAAGGAAAATAATTGGACATAGCAGATTCTGCACGAACAGAAAAAGGCATTAAAGATAATCAGATGAGATGCGACGACAACAAAACTGACCAAAGATCTGACCTAGAATCTGTGGTCAGATTATGTTGGTAGATTTAAATGATGCAAGGAGGAAATTAAACACAAAGAGGAAGAGGCTGATAACAGTATAAAGCCAGTGTTCAAACAGTAAAAGTACAGCCAGGCGTCTTGTCTCTGCAGTCGAGGAACGATGAGTTGACAATCACTGAACTGAGCAAAATCTCCTGCTCTCTCTGCTCTCTGTTCCACTCAATCAATCCTCTGTCACAAGCCGGATAGACCACACACAAACACAATCCCAAATACGCACAGGAAGAGGCAGTGATGCAGTGTCTTACTCTGATGTTCATGTCAGACGACCTCAAAGGGCCTTATCCCGTCTCAACGCATCTGATCGACAGGTGGACACACACAAATAGATGTAAACACACACACATGCACAAAAACACACTCACAAGCCTCCTAGACTAGCTCCACTGTCCCCCTTATGCCACTCCTGTTTAAATGACATACTTAACATGAGCAACTTAAATACATGGGCATTTTATCATCAGCCTGACAGAGTTTGTGTGTATGTGCTTGTGTGTATATCTGTGTGAGTGTTACATTGGGTGGTGTTTAATCCCACTCTGCCGAGTCACGCTGTTTTAGTTCTAGCTCCACCCAGTCTGTAGGGACACACAGGGGTATTAATAATTCACCCCTCAGGTCAGCCATCGAGGTTGAACACTTGAAACTCGCACAGCAGGGACAACACAACAGCAAAAAAAAAAAAAGGTTCTTTTGAGGACAGAGTGGAGCATTTAAGATGGCAGTGATGTATTGGACAGCTGCACATAAAGCTTTCATAAAAACACAAGTGACTAGATTAAATTAAAAAAAAGTGTATAAAACATCAAATGAATGATTACATCAGCTAAACACAAGTAAAGTCATAGTTACCTTAATACAGTTATATTAATATACAGTAATAAGTAGTAATACAACCTCTTATTATTTGATTCATTTTAGACTGAAAACTAAAGAGATTCAGGTGTTTTATGTGTCATGAGCACAGTTTTTATGTCCAATCTATGGGGGTCTTGCTGCAAAGTCTGTTAAATGTCTAAATGTAGTTCCTTCTCTCCATAGTGATAACGCACAAGATGTTTTTCTCGTTTTAAAATTGAAACCTTCCCTGTTCTCTTGAAAAACTGCACTGAGCGCCTTGGCACTAAAAAGGTTGCTCCAAGGGGAGATTTCTTGTTTAACATCTGGGTCATTCATAGCCGTTTATCAGTGTCTTGGTTTAGCACAGTCTTTTTTTATATTGTGTCTGCATAGTCTGAAGATCCTCTTTTTAGTGGCTCTGACAGATACTGTGAATGCACCATAACCAAACAACTCCATCTTTTGGGAGCTTTCACTAAGGATCTACCTCCTTCCCTCTTCCCTTCTTATTTTCCTTCCTCTCTTTAATCCCTGCACTCTCAATCATTGTGATGGCCACTGGTCTTCCTTTATCACCCTCCACCTTTATCCTCCATCCATCTCCCGTTTTCCTTTCTTCCATCCTACATCCTCATGTCTCCACCTAGGTGAATGATGCAGTAGGGTGCAGGTGGCCCTGGGTGTATTTTGTCACCTTGATCATCATCGGATCCTTCTTTGTGCTTAACTTGGTTCTGGGGGTTTTGAGCGGGTAAGGGTGAGGTTAAAGGTCCCTTCACACTAACTCAACTTCTTCTCCTCCATTCTTTCATACTGTCGTTCTGAGAGCTTTGCTGTTTGATTGTGCTAAAGGGGAAGTCTTTACTCCTGTGTACTTTATGCTTGGCACAACAGATGGTGGTTAAGGCAGCATGTTCTGTAACACGCATGTACAGGAATGTGCTGCGGTGACACAATAAATATCCACACATGTGAAATGAGGAGAAGTGCAGCTCGTCAGTCACATCAAATGTATTTATGATTAGAGTTAAGTATAACATGTAACGTTGTAGATTAAACAAAACTTTGTACTTCAGCAACTTGCTCAAGGACACTTGTACAGAACAGATGGGTATTCTCTGCTTTCAGTCCTTTTGGAGATTGCCTCTCTGTGTAGCAATATCAAAATGTCTCCTTCTCTCTACAACTCTACAGTTTTGCTTCTATAGAAAAGCAATATTCTTGTCATAAAATGCACAGCCCTCATCACTGGTGGGATTGTTAAAAAACAACTCACTTATTTACTGATAAAATAAAGCAATAAATCATGCTTAGAATTTAGGGTTTTTCACATGCTGTAGGTGGAATGAGTTAAGAGGTGTGAAAAGTGTTTCACCCTTGACTGACTGACCAGAAACTTACTCCTAATAGCCACAGTGATTTGACAGCAGCAGCAGCATTGTGGGAAAATAATAGAAGTCTATCTGGTCCAAACAGCTTTGGGGGAGGTTTGGCTGTCTGATTCTTTGTCTGATTTCTGACTAATGATGCTGTCAACACACTACACAGCCTGACCTTTTACCAACTGCTCCTCCATGGTGTGTGTGTGTGTGGGGGGGACGACGACTCTTTGATTGGCATTATAAGTAATGGCTGAGGAGAAGAAGACCAAATACGATGGACGTAGTGGCAGAAACATCAGGTGTGACTGTCTGGATTTGATGTAACATGTTAATGGTGTGAAGGAGAAAAAAGGAAATTTGAGAATTCAGGAATGATTTCGGACAGAGAAAAGACATGATGAGGATTGGAAAATGTATTTCCTACTAAGACTATCTTATCTTAAAATGAAATGCCTCAGAGTTTGCAATCATATTTTGAATACACACACATTGGCACAAGCGCCGACAGAAACAGATCAATAGGATTGGGTCTCCTTCTAATGATCAGACAAGTGATTCAAGGGCAGTTTGTCCTAATGCTTATTGATCTGTGTGTGTGTGTGTGTGTGTGTGTGTGTGTGTGTGTGTGTGTGTGTGTGTGTGTGTGTGTGTGTGTGTGTGTGTGTGTGTGTGTGTGTATGTTCTAACTGAAGGTTTGATTATTCCTTAAACACATAACCCTCTCACAAACACAAACACACTTATAGACATGTATTCTTTTCCTGTGTCTAGACTCAGAAGAAAATGATCTATAAATCACAATTTTTTTTAATTTTTTTATTATGGTTCCTTTCCCCCTAGGAAACAGTGAAACAGAACATAATACACACGTTGAAAATTGAAATGCATTTTATTGGATGGAGAACATTCGGATCAACTTCGTTCTGTGATTCTGTTATTTATACCACTTTTTTAGATTTACTTGTTACTGTCAAGGTACATATAGGAAACTTTACAAACTATACTTATATTCTCATTCATTGAAATCATAACACTGAGTATGTAGCAAAGTTTTCCTATCAGTGGACCTTCAAATGTGGATTTCTTTTGCACCTTTTAACTGCATAGGTTCCCAGGGCCCTCTGCTCCTTTCAGCTCTTAAACAAATGAATTATTCCCAACTGTGACTCCAACCTGACTTTGACCTTTCCCAAGAGCAGCTTTTAATCTAACGTTCCTTAATTCTTTCTTTCATCCTGACACCTCCAAGTTATTTCACTAAATTTCATCATAATATTTTAATATTTCACACTCATTTAAGACTGATTTAGCTCTTTTAAATCATTTTAGTTTTTTTGTCCTCTTTGTCCAATTTACCCTAAAAATCCCAACTTTTTGAAGAACTGGGGAAATCAAAGGAAATACTCAAAAAAAATGGGGATACAAGATTACCTTAGAGTAAACATATTCTGTTAGATTCTAAATGATGTACCAAAAGAAAGCTGAGGAAAAAAAAGACAGCTTTGTATGTTTTTATTTCCACATTCTAGCCCATGCATCTTTGCGATCTGCAAACTTAACAATAAGAGTGTCTGCCAATGGTGAGGAGCTCAGCGATGCAGTGTTGACCTTGGAGCAGAGCCGCTTCCCGTCCAATTTGACAGGAATAAGCTGAGGTGGTGCAGTTGGTGAGGGGTGCCCTCTGTGTCCCTCCCTCTGGGGTTGTACCGGGCACATCACAACAAGGAACAGACCCATAGGTGGACCCAGAACACACTGTAGGAAGTAAACCACAAGCAGACAAGCGAGCAGCTGGGGTCCTTTTTCCCTGGGACAGCAATAGTACAGTTAAATATAATTAAATGAAATGTCATCTGTTGAACACTTATCTACTTTTGGTCAGTCAGTAGGGATGTTACACTTCACATTCCAACTACAGAGTGCATTAGGTTTGATATTGGATACCTTGTTTACCAAAAACACATAGACAGGACTGAGTTGAACTGTATCTATCTGTTGGCTGCTTGTTAATGAATTGGATTGTTTGTGATGTGAATCCAGCTCCAATGTTTCTGTTTGGACGTTGTGTCATTTGAATTTGCATACTAACACCTTTTTCCTTGGCAGAGCTTTTCTCTTTCCATGATTTCTTTTTTCTCTTTAGCAGGTTTTTCCTCCTTCCTGTCCTGAAGAACTGTATTATCTGATGTATTATTGCAGCATTGTCACATGATTTGTTTCCGCAACATTTCAGTCTAGTGTTTCAGATTGTTTTTCCCTTTTTTCCCCCCCTTTTCCCCTATATACCTCTTATCTCTCTACGCCCCCCCAACCCTCCATCCTGTTCCCATCTTCTCAGAGAGTTTTCCAAGGAGAGGGAGAAAGCAAAGGCCCGAGGTGACTTCCAGAAACTCAGAGAAAAACAGCAACTGGAGGAGGACCTCAAGGTAGGCTGTTCTCATCTGAGAGAGCATGTAACAGTCCTTACTTGTCACTTAAATTCACTGCACATTACCGTCATCCTTCAAACTTTAAACTCTCCATCTGGCTCTTCTAAAATTTAGTGTTTCATTGTTAAGTTATTAACTAAAGCGATGCCACAATAGGGGCAGCATCACATATGAGGTAAGAGAGAAAAGCTCTTTAAAGTAACTGTAGGCCTTCCTGTAAATACTGGCAAAGAAAAGATGATTTTGTTCTTTCTAATCAAAGTGTACATTAATAAAGATGTTAATACTGTATGTCCCCGCATCATCTTAAAAGCATGCGGTGTCTTTCAGTATTTCTAACTAGTCTGTATTTTCTTAGCTTTTGTGTTGATCAATCTATCTGTGTGTGCGTGAATACAGGGCTATTTAGACTGGATTACTCAGGCTGAAGACATTGACCCAGAGAATGAAGAGGAGGGCATGGATGATGACAAACCCAGAAACCGTGAGTACAAGAGTGTGTGTCCGTTTGAACATAGAGTTTTGGGATTCCTGCAGTTTGCCACGAGGACGACAACGCCTTAATGCTTTTATCTATTTTTCTGTGTATGGTTATATTTGAAAGTGAATTTCCCCTCTGAGGATCAATAACAGATTATCTTAAAAGTTTGCCTCTTTTGGGGAATAGTAAGAAAGTGTGCGAAAAAAAGGCTGATTTGTATAGTTGTGTTTTTCTGTCTTTGTTTGTTTTTTAGACTATTAGAGGGAATTTTTGCAGTTATTCAAAAGGTACATTTTAAATATGGGAAGACAGAGAGGGGACATCATGCAGCAATTGTCATGGGTCCAAATCAAACCCAGGCTGGTGCAGTTAGGCCTCAGAACATTGGGTGCATGCTTTATCAGATGAGCTCTCTGGACAGCTCAGTTTTGTCTCTATCTTAAGATATTTTGTGCCCACTGTACCAAGAAGTTGTGAGGGAAACTCTTTGTGCGTGGGTGTGCATATGTTTGATCTGTAAGTAGCATCTCTATCGTTTGGAAGTTCATAATAGTCAGAGACTGAATGAGTGACTGACAGAGCGAGAGGATGTTGATATTGGCTGCCTGCTTTGCCTAAGGAACTCTCGTGAGGTTTACAACCTGTTTGGATATTAGCTGAATGTGTCAGACTGCAGCTAATAGCCTCTGGGTACACAATGGTACGACAAACACAGACAAACTGGTGGTATACACCCTTAGGAATGTGTGTACTCGTACTCTGATAGAAATGTACTCACACAAATTAACACTCTGTCTCCCGCCAAAACACCTCCAGAGAGAGGCTGCCACACAGGAAACAAGCGTCCTGGAGGACTGAGCAGCATGTCCTGGGGAGGGAGCTCAGACCACTGGCCTCTTTTAACGTGGAGGTCTGATCTCAGAGGAGATGGAAAAAAGAACTTGAGAGAGGGATATTGCTAAAGAGAGACCGGGAGTTGATGATAAAGGTGTCTCTGTATTATTTCTGAACCGTTCAGTATGCGCCATGTGTCCTGTGAACTATTTTGTAAAGGCTTGGATCTCAGCTTGCTCAAATTGACGATGAATGAATGAATGATGCAGACTAAATATGCCAAAGCATGCATTCTGCATACAACTCGCTCATCTTCTACAAATCACTTTGGCTCCTTCTGAGAAACACTAATGACTGCAGAGGGAATGAAGGTTGATAGGGGAAAAAATGATTATCTAATCTTTCAGTAAATCTCAGGATTTTCACACGGGCAAGTGAGCAATACCCAGATTTACATGAAAATAAGGCCCATTACCCCTGTGGCTAATCTGTAACCTCCACTTGTTTATACTTGTAATCAATGTGCTCCTAGGGGTTATCAGTGTGCCTGAGTTATTGGCACATAAACAAATAAATACAGTATGTACAAAATGTGTTGATCCAGAAAAGTTGGCTTTACTTATAACTTTATGTTTTAAAACTTAAAATGAAGAATAATTAACCATAGGAAAAACAAATCCAATATTGAAACTGCTGCTATCTGTTATGTGCATGATTTAGTCCATTGCTTTTACTATGTGATAACTAAGGCCATTAGATTTCAATGATCCAGCAAAGTGATTTATACATATGGTTTAAAGTTCTCAAATAGAACAATCAATCACCCCTGTTTGTTAAGATGGAAAATCAAGTCACTGGCTCTCTTATTGCTCTGCCTCCCTCTCTCCTCGAAAGATGAATCCTCCTCTGGGAAGATGAACGAGGGCATTTTGTCCCGACTGCCCAGAACTCTTTCTCTCATAGACTACTTCACACATGCACGCGCACACACACACAAACTGTCCTAAGAAGGGATGTGAGACTTAGAGGAAGGGGAGAAGATAAGAGATGCTTCGATCCGGAAGAGGGGTGGTCAGGGTGTGTGTGTGTGTGTGTGTGTGTGTGTGTGTGTGTGTGCGTGTGTGTGTGTGTGTGTGTGTGTGTGTGTGTGTGTTTGTGTGTTTGTGTTTGTGTTTGTGTGTGTGTGCGTGTGCGTGTGTGAGTGAAGGCCTATAGTGTAAGTGTATAAAATAGAGACTGAATGGGTATCTGGGACAGGGAGCAGATGGGATCTAACATCGGGAAAAAGTCACACTATTGACTGCTCACTCACACAGAGACCACATACACACCTTCCTATGTGTCTATCTATCATCCCATCTTTACATGAAGTGCTACAAGGGCATAATATTGATTAACGATGTGAACAGTGTATTCATATGAAGATAGATATTTAGTGTGAGTGTGTTTGTTTTCAGTGACAGAGAACAGAAGATGTCATTTAATGTATTGATTTTTCACAGTTTTTTAGCATCAGCTTGAGTGATTGCATGTGTCAAGAACACACACACACACACACACACACACACACACAGTTAAATGTGATCAGACAGTGAAGCGACAGCTGTGTGTGGTAGGCGTGTCTCTAGCCCGTCTGGGTAAGACAACCAGTACCTTGCCTGGTTCAGTCATTCTGCTGACTCTCAGGAGGTTTTTGTTTGTCTCTGTGTCATGTGGGTTTTTGACATGAGTTTCTATGTATACTTGCTTGTAAACAGGCAGAGTTTGCATAAACAATTTATAGAAAGATGGCTTTCTACAAATATTTAATCAGTTATAAGGTCTAAATGCTTTCAGGTCAAATGCTTCCTCGTTGATTCTGATATCCTGAATTTCAGGGTTTCTATTTCCACTGGTCTCCGTTACTCTTTCCCGTAAATAAACCGACCCACAGAGCGCCCCTACAGGCCTGGAGCACTGAGGCTGAATTTGCAGCCATTCTCTACTTACAGTTGTTTTCTGAAAATGTGTGTCTTTGACTTGTTTCGTTTATGTACTTGCAGCACGTTTGATGTTAATGCAGTTGTTTCGGCTTTTTTGCAGCATGTTTCATTTGCAGTGCGTTTCAGCCGTTGCATTTTCGGTTCACGTGTGACAACATGGCATAAGTTAGCTCACTGGGAGAAAACAACAACTTCCAAACGAGTCAGAGCTACAGCCAGCTTCTTTAATCTCTCCTTTAGTTGGTATAACCGCTATGAGGAAGGTTCATATCGAGCCATTTCAGCACATAGTCTATAATTGTAAACACTGACGCTCACTCTGAAATGAGGAGGAAAAGGCCCTTGGTCATTAAGGACCGGGTGCAGGACCGCCTGGCTCTGCTTAGAGCGAAACAAGCAACAGACCAGGATTGACTTTGTTACTGTCAGAAATCTCTCTGTTACGTTACTTTTGTTCACCCTCAGTTGCCGCTAGGCTGAGCAAAGTCACCCAACACAAAAGCATAGGTGGCAGATGCTAATTTCAAACGCTGGTGGAGTAGCGTGATGATGGATGTAGAGGTACACAATTATAAAAATAGTGAGAGAGGAATGGGTGAAGCGAACAAAAACAATAGACATTGTTGCTGGCAAGTGGACAGAGATTAAAATTGAAAGATGTATTGTGGTGGGTATTCCCTGTAAAAACACTGAAACCTGCCTCTGGATGTTAATTTATTTAACTCTTGAATAATTAAACCTTCCAATGAAGTCTTCCTCTCATCCCTTCTTTTTCTCTCTTTCTGTCTCTTTTTTTGTTCTACAATGTTCCACAAAAAGGGGAGGCAGTCTTTTTTTTGCCAGTTCTGCTCCTAATGCATCTCAATCTTTAGTTTCAGCTTAAGGGGGGGGGGAAGATGTGATTATAAAGCAGGAATGTACAAACTGATTGGACTCAAAGCCGGTACGAGTACATGTGTTCATTTGTGTTTGAAATGACAGATTGAGTGCATTTCCACATGACCTGCTGACTGGGAGTGCCTAGTTTTGTGTGTATCCATGTGTGTGTTTGTATTTGTGTGTGTTTGTCTTGCTGAGCCGTGCTCTCTGTCCCCAGGTAAGAACCATCGTTTTCAGTCTCTGCGTGGAGCCGTGAAGAAAAATGCGGCTTTCCTTCGTAAGGCGTGTGCGTCTGTCTGCATGGTCCAACACTAGTTAAAGATTTACTGGAAATATTATCCTAGACATGCAAGTGGACTGCCAACTCTCTTCTCCTTTCTCCTTATCTCCTCTCCTCCTTTCCTCTCTTCTCCTTTCCTCACCCCCTGCATTGAAGTTAGCATCTTTTTCTCCCCCCTCCAAAGCTTCAAAGCAAAATGGGGGTAAGTGGCTGCCTCTCAACACTGTAAAATAGTTTATGCTCAATGTCTGCCTAACCCCTTCGAACAACTTTCATTGAATAATAATGAATCTCAAGGCTTTATATATTCATTTTCTCTTGCAGTGGAGACCTGGAAGTTTGCCACCATAACGATCCCTGCTGTTGGCAATACTGCATTTCTTCATTGCATTAAACCTTTACTGCTGTTTCATGAACCTCCACTTTTAATTAAGTATAATCAAAAGCCTGACACCAATCAGTACAAGGAATACTCAGATAAGGGGAGGAAAGATCTTTTCTTTATTGAGATGCAGCCACTTTTTCCCTTAAAGGTTTAGAAGGAAAGGAAAATGTTTGCATCTGCCTGAATGAGAAATGAAAACAAGGGGACAATGGTACATAAAAGTGATTTTTTTACATATATATATATATTTGTGATGCCACAGTCCTCTACTTGTTGTTTCAGATTCCTTTCCTTAAAATTCCCGAGCATTGTAGCTGAAAGCCATGCTAAATCTAATAGCAAGAGATAGTAGAAATACTTTTTTGAATTTCAGCCTTTTTATTCATTTCACTAGGCACTTGCTATATTTTCTAAAAAACTCAAGAAACGTCTTTCCATTCACTTTAGTTTTGAAAGCTTAGATACAAACAGGTCGCAGTCATTCTTCATCAACTCACCATCAAGTGCCTTGTGAGAAAAAAAGACTGAAAATCAAAATATAACAATAGTGGAATAAACAAAGCCTGCATGAAGAAACTCAATTGTTTAGGTGAGGATTTGAACACTTGTTTGGCATTTTTGTTGATTTGGGACAGCTTCAAATTTCCGAAAATGACTTCTGGAGACAATGGTAGGGGTGATCAATATCCGACTTTTGCCTTTTTTTTGTATGATGACAGACACTAACACACACACTCACATAAACACACACACACACACACACACACACACACACACACACACACACACACACACTCTCAGTTCTGTACCTGTATACCTCCGTAGTGAATCTTCTTTTGGTTCTGTGCATTTTGGTAGAGTCTATTTTCAGAGCTTTTTCTTCATTTTTTAAACACCATTTAGGTACTAATCTTAATAAGAATGAATGAATCAGTCTCACTGTTGAAAAATGTGACCCTTCCCTCTCTCTCTCATTCCCTCCCTTCTTTCGTTTCTCTCCCTCCCATGCTCCCTGTTCCTTTTCCTTCTTCATCTCCTTCTGTCTCTCTTCTGTCTGAGGTCTATGGGGTTTACTCTAACAATAGGTATTAAACTAGTTCAGAGCTCCATTGAGGAGAAGCCACAAGGCTGGTTTTATATTTGAAAGGCCTTAGCCTCAGGAGAGACCGGAGGGCCCTGAGTGCTTTTAACTAAGTAGCAGAGCAGCAGGTGGCACGTGTTGAGGTGAGAGAACACAGAGCGAGGCTTTAATGTTCAGAGAGACCAGCCTGGTCTCTACAACACACAATTCATCCATCATCAACCATGTGGCAAAGTACACTGTTCACTCACTGCTGCTTACTTTGATGTATTGTGTTAGCTAAGTGCTTACAAGCCAGCTCATGATAAAAAAACCTGCTTTTTTTAAACCTCTGAATGCTGCAAATCTTATTTACTTATTTATATTAAATCCATTGTTGACAGGTTTTACAAACCTGCCTTGAGAACTAAGCCGTCCCACAAAGAAATTCCAAGGCTAGAGTCGTTTTCACCTACCAAAACTTTTTTATATTTAATTTGTATGTATACAGTTCTGACTGAGAATGAAGATTGGCTTGATGACTGCAGCCCCCTCTGACTTAATGCATGCTGCTTAAGGAAACTTTGCATTGCTTGTTTTCTTGTTTTTTTGCACTTCATGATTTGCTCAGGTTTATTTAAAGGTCATATAACTCAGAAAAAGCTTCATGATGACAACAATTTGCCTTACTTATACTGAAATCTTTTTGCACGTTTTGTTAGATTTCTCATCAGCAAATCAGTATAGAACTCAGGGATAGAGATCAAATCCCAGTTTCAATCAATGCTTGAGCTGATCGATGCTGCTATCAAGTTTTGTTGGTCTTGTAATGTAATGTTATATCTCGAGTGGAGTCACTTCTTTTAAATTAAATCACCGGTGCACAAACAGACATTGGCTGTCTTACAACATTTTTAAATACAATTTAATTGCCAGCCAATAAGTACATTAGCGTTGTGATTCAAATTAAACCAAAATGCGGTGCCTCTGCCTGTGTTGGGGTGAATAAACAACATTAACTCCGGATGCTGCTGTTTGACAGTCATCTTCCTTCTCTAAAGCAGCCTGGGCAAGTGCACCCAAACTTTGTAGAAATCCCATTAGTTCAAAATAGTAATACAACTTTGAAGTTATCGTTGACATCGGCAGGAAAAACACTAGCTAGCTAACTAAATAAGGCAACATAAGCTTACATTATGATGTGCTCAAGGTTGGGTCGGGAAAATGCAGGTCAGTATTGATAAAGACTCTGATTGAAAGTCTCGATAATGGTATCAATATTAATACAAATCTCCATTCCTGATTGAACTCACATAAAATCGTAGTTAGTATGCTTAGATTAGTTCTGCATGAGAAGGTTGAACTCATTTTAACAGTGGACATATAACTTTATCACAAGAGGCAATGGGAGTCGTTAGTAGTATCTGGCTCTGTTACTCAGAGGGCGCTTCAATTGGTGACAATAAGGCTAGTGCAGCTCATTCCTGCCGACAGACAAAGACTGACGGCAGCAATAAAAAGAAGTGTATCACTTCATATCTGTCTCTCAACCAAGCGTCCCACATTCATCCCATTTTTCCTCTGTCTCTCCCTCCATTTATACCTCCCTTGATGCTTCCATCGCTCCCTAGACTCAACACATCTTCCTTATTGTTTCGGCGAATTTTTTTATAACACTTTTCCATCCTTTACTGCCAAATCATGTTACTCTGTCCTTACTCCATCTTTCTGACATTCATCCTGACACCTTTACACATGCACTTGTCTTTGAATAAAGCCAAAATGACACAATTGCAGTCTCGTCGTGGCTTTATAACCAAAGAGTGAGATTTTTACATGTTCACATATCTGATAAAAATCGGTGAAGTAGGTTTTCAGATGTTTGCATTAACACAAATACAGCCAATGATCTCACAGCTTAAATTACATTCAAGCTCCAACATCTCCACGTTCACAGGAGACTCTCCAGAATGTTATTATCTGTCTATCTAAATGAGCTATAAAACCACGCAGGGGATTTGTTAAGACTACATGAGCAGTTGAGCAATCCTGTAGATTAGAAGTTGAAATCCTTTCTAATAGCTGTTGCTGAGGTTTTTGTCCCAGGATCCCTAACCAGTAAATATTGTTAATGTGGAAAGTTAGTGTAAAAGTTCAAATATATATATATATATAATTCAAGGTGGATTACTTGATGTGTTTGAACCAGTTTCAATATAGCTCCTCAGTGCTTACCTACACAGGACTGGATGCATTGATTTTAAGTGTGTGTGAAAATCTGAAGTAAGCAAGACTGCTGTCATGTAGGAAGTAAAACAACTTTCCTATCCTGTAAATTCATTTTTCTCTTTCTCTCTCTCCTTCTTTCTCGTTTTCTTCTCCTTTCTTGTCTCTCAGTGAGCATGCCAGCTAGCGAGAATGAATCTGTCAACACAGATAACGCCCCAGGGGGAGACGTGGAGGGGGAGACCTGCTGTACCCGGCTAGCGTAAGTACCTCACCCTCTTTCTCAAACACACCTCTTCTCCTCCCCTTCATCCCTCAGCTGACTCGGCACCTTCAGTCAATCCTGAGGAAGAACGCCGTCTGCTGTCTCTCCTGTATTAACACTTCGCTGTTAGCTCTGCCTCTCTCTATACTCAACTGATCCCATGAAGCTGTACCTCTGTTTCACCCGGCTCAGTGATGTTTTGAGGAATTCATGCAGTAAGAAAGGTTATAAGAGAGCAGATGGTTTTATTCATACTCTTAACTGGTCATATTTGGAGAACTTGGGTGGATGTAAGGAGATGTTTGAAGGTTTAAAATGCATCTCAATGTTGGGTAATGGCTTTCTTTCAAAAGAGAGTGAAGTCAAACTCCCTTTGGGTTTATTGTTCTGAGCGCTGAGTTCACGCTGATCGGACAGCACTTCCTTCAACTTGTTAATGTCTCACTCAGAGGCTTAAAAATGTTTCATACATGTTTTTTCCCTTGAAAACCCTCCTTCTCCAACCGCTAGCCCTGCCACCACATGGAGGAAGAGAGACGGCCCTGCCAACTCAGGGATACTGTTTGTAGAGGCACGATGGTGTCATCACAAAAGTGCAAATGAAGGAGATGCAGCAGGCTTTCCAAACCAAAGAAAAAGACTCTGTGTGGTCTAAAATCATCGTCCGAGTCATCTTTGGGCTGCATATCACAATGGAGATCAGTCCTTCAAATGGCTGCACTCCATCAGAACACTTAGGGAGGGGAGGGGGGGCGGAGGCCGTGCGCTGAGGGACAGTTATGGCCAAAGAAAAGTTTTGTGTCTGTTACTTAAGTAGAAATATTAACAGTCTCATACTGTACATTTTAAAGACCTTTTTCCTTTTACAGCCAATCTATGACTTTGATGAGGGGGGAATTAACTTCTGCTGTGATGTTAACTACAAGTTAACGATCACATTAAAAACTAAACGGTTTGAATGACAGTTACTGGATCCTGATTTAGCTGGAAAAATGTAAATGACAGTGCTTTTAATTTTGCTCTTTAATATGATTTTTGCTTCATGCTATCAAGGGAAAAAAGCAAATTTGGATAATTGTCTGTAAACTTTCAATTTTAAAGTTATTTTATGCAATGGTTTTTAAGTTTCACATGGACTGAAAATGTTCATATGAGAATGTTAGAATTATTTTAAAATGTACATTTCACATAGGAAAGTTTTTAAATAATGTAAAGAAATGAAAGAGGTCAAAGAGCGAGTTTTTTCATACAAAGAAAACGTGACCATTCAAGGAAGAGGATAGCTCAGGACATCTTATCTAATCGTTTTCCAGTTTTATTTCCTTTTCTTCTTGTCTGTTTCTGCTCTCTCTCTCTCTCTCTCTCTCTCTCTCCCTCTCTCTCTCCTCTTCATGTGTTTGCAGCTGAAGTGCTTTCCTCCTCCCCTGTGGGAGCTTACGAACAGCTGACTCACACGCTCCTACTCCCCCCTCTCCTTTCATTTTTTTTACATTATTCAAACAAGTGCGTTGCTTTCTTTCGTCTTAGAAACAAGGCCACACTGGAGCTGTGACCCCAGTGGGCCCACTTCAGCACACACTTGCAAACACACCTACATACAAAACTTTTAATCACTTTGAATTTAGCTGAATAGATTAGAAAAGAAAAGATTAAAAATATAATAGAATAGAGAGTGATTTTTATGAAATAGACAACTGATTAGTGATATACCACAGAATTATTGTCCAGAGGAACAGTAAAGCCAGTCGGCACACGACCTGGATGACCCACGTTGTTTATCCTTCCTCACACTGTCCATCTGTTACCTTGTCTTCATTATGTTGTTTTTTTGTTTATTTGTCCCGTGTCAAACCAAAACAACTTTTTTGATTCTACTGTGGAGGGAGCTACATTTTTGCAGAAAAAGAGACATTTCTCAGAGTGGACAGTAAAGTCGACTGTTTAGGTTCTATCCGAGAGCTTAGGAAATACTTAAAAGAAGGAAAGGAAGTGAAGTAACAGAAGTTTTGTAATCTGTAATTTATTTAGTCAATTTAATGCATATATTGTGGTGATAATTAGACCAGCAGCTAATAATGTGTTTCATTGTTATTAATCTGTCCGTTACTTTCTCGATTAATGGTTCTGGATCAAAACAAAAAAACAGAAAAGTCTTGGCTTTGGGTTCACTTATTGTGGTTTTCATGAGCTTTTCATTTACAGGGGGAGTTTACTCAAGTGCTGACCTAATCATGGTGTATATATGATACAGTAACAGAAAAACAAAGAGTCTTCAGCCTTCCTTTTATCACCCACACAGGAGCTCCAGAATTAACAAACATACATGTGTGTTAATATACTTCTGTTAAACTGCAACAAGTCTAGCTAGGGGCGCATGCTCCAACTATTATGCAGATAGTACTGAGCGTTTCAGTCTGTTCTTCTACACATCGCTATGGAGACAGACCTCAGGGTAAGAGCTACTTTGGCGCCCGCTGATCTATTAATCTAGATGGACACATCGAGGGAAGAGACGTGTGTACTGTCAGCTTCCATATCCAGCCAGTCAGTCATTTTATTCTTTCAATCAGTCAGTCAGTGAGTCATTTCATTGCTTCTGTCAGTCAGCCAGTCAAGTAGGTCTGTCAGTTTATCTGCCGTTACAAGATAAATCAGTACATATTTGGTCCCAAAGAGTAAAAAACCCCAGTGTTGTTGTCATTAGAGCCGGGGTTCTGAAGCTTTTCAGTCATGCACCCCCTCTTGGAGAAGCAAAAAAATGTTCAAACAATTTGACATGTTGTGAATTTAAATATCCAAATGGGGGATTTTTTTTTTTTTTCTTGTCTCTTCTTTTTTATATTCTTCAACCGTCTCCTTTCTTCTCAATGTCTTCCATAATCTATTGTCCTCAGTACTTTATGTCTGTGATTGTGTTTGCTCGAACAGTGGTGAACAATCAACAGACTATTTTCTATTCATAAATTGTGTTTGTTCACACCAGTTCTGATTGGAGAAAACCTCATTTAGAGGTTTTTTTTCTTCTTTTGACTGGATGCCACTGTATATATGTCTGCAGGGGTGATTTGTCTAAATGAATTGGGATTATTGTAATGAAGTAGTGTAGAGAAAAGACAGGTAGATTTCTGCTTGTGTAGTTGACTTTATGTTACCTAAACCAGGAAATACTAACTCACTGATTTAAGGTGATTGCATCTAAAATGGGATAAAGGGGACCTCCTTCACCTTTATCTGACTCAAATCACCCCGTTCATGTTGTGTACCTGTCTCTATGTGTGTTATGTGTGTATGTATAATTCATTCTGTTTTTGTGTTCCAGAAATAGGATCTCCAAATCCAAGTTCAGGTTAGTACATGTTTACCATGGTCCTTTTATCCAGCTGCTCTAATGTCTCAACTGTTGTGGTATCTGTACAGGCGCTGGATGTGTGTGAGGTGTGATTGTGAACAACTGTGCACAAGAAACACAAGACAAACTCAAATAGCCACAATCAGCCTTGATTTTGAAGTACTTTTGCCAAGAGCTAGGACCGGAAGATTGAGCCCCTCTAATTCTTGAGAGCAAAAATGGATCTACAACGAGCAGCTTAGGTTAGCTTAGCTTAGCTTAGCACAGAACTAAGAGTAGGGTCACAACTAGCCTGGATCTGCTCCAAGCAACAAATCCTGCTAAGTTAGGCTGAACTCACCTGTTGTTGCTACTTGGGACTCCGTATTGATCAGATTGGTTGGATCTTGCCATCTAAACCTTTTATAAGAGTCAATTCAGCGTCCTCAAATGTAAAACTATTAGACTGTTGTTTATTTTCCACAACAACTAACTGCGTCACCTTAAAATACACGCTCGCAACAAACGTTCTAAAAGTCAAAAAAACAGTCACAGACATCAAAAGGTTACCTGTATTTAACTTCAGGAGTGCATGTCTGCTTGTGTTGTGATGTGAGTCGTGTACTCATGTAACATTCAGTGTGGGCATCATGGCTCACACTCTCAAACAGAAGACGAGTAAAACATGAACTTGAGATAGGCTGAGAGAGAAAACCCTTCAGCTTATTGTGGACATCTGTTTGAGAAGAAGTTACAGTACATGATAAATCACCTGGTGTTGTGGGTTCCTTTGGGAAAAAAAATATGAAGCGCAGAAAAATACAACTGTCTGTTCAACCTCCGTTGTCTAACAAGAAGGTATTTTATAACCGTACCGGCGCCAGGAAGCCGACTCCACACTTCAAAAGCATTTTTGTCAGCCTGATAACAAGCCTTCCACTAGTGCAGTCATATCTCTGCTGCCAATGTCATAGAGGCTGGTCATGTATGGATGTTCCCGTTCCATTCTCTAACACCTAAATCCAGCCAGAACCGGTTTACAACCAACATATCTCAACAAACTGAGACACCTCAAGGTCTCGTAAACCTCTTAACGGCCGGACAGTCTGTACCCAATGCAATTTCCCTTTTTGAGTTTCTCAACAGATCAACTCTGATTCAGCATTTTAACATTTAACATTAAAGAAGAATCTTTAACGATCGATTCATCTTTTTACTGATTGGTTCAAGATAACGTAAGAATTGTTCTGGACTGTTGTCTTCTTGTTTTGATTCACTTTGTCTGTCATTAACACATGACTCGATCCTCATTACCTTTAAAGATCATTTGGAGTAACTGACTCTCCGTATGTTAAAACAGCTGAACAAGTGCATTGTCTAATTTGGTTTCCCCCTACAAGTGTATACACGTAAAAATGTAGGGTGATGTGTATTCTTTGGTGATTTTTCACGTTTAGAACAAGAACAAGGACTGTCTTCAGTTTGTTCTCTCACTGAGATTATCTCAAAAGGGTATAATTACATTTCAGTTCAAAAATAAAATTGCCAGGAGGTTTTCAGTGGACCTTTTCACACACATGCAACCGAGAGGTGTGAAGCTGGTAATTACCAGAAACAATAACTTTAATTTTCAACAGTAGAGGGCAAGAAGAGTTCAAAAGAGTTTGTGTTCAACACAATGCCGAACAATTGTTGGAATTGTCTGAAAAGAAGAGACGTGATAAAAAGAACCATTTTGTCTTCTCTGAAGCCAAAACTCCCTTAACATGTGTATAACAAACACTTTTCAATATACATTTGTTAGCCTTTTCCTTCAAATGGAGCATATCTCATTCTGCTACAAAGCTCTTTTCTTGGTGTGAAACGTCTTTGAGGATGACTAACTGTTCCACAGCTCTGCCCCTCAAACAACAGAAAACCACAGGCTAAAGGCTGATCTCATCACTACTCTGTAGACAGACTAATTGACACTTTCTTTATCTTTTCTCTCCTCTGCTGCTTGTTTTTCCATTCCTCTTTTTAATTTTTTTCTCACTCCTTCTTTCCTACTCTTCCTCCTGCCTTATCCCACTCTCTGCTCCTCATCCTCCCAATGCCTTTCTGTCCCTTATTTCCTTACCCTTTCTATCTGTAATCTTTCCTCACCTGTCCATCTCTCTATCTCTGCCTATTCCTCCTCAGTCGATACTCTCGGAGGTGGAACCGGCTGTGTAGGAGAAAGTGCCGGGCTGGAGTCAAATCCCAGGTTTTCTATTGGCTGGTCATCTTCCTGGTTTTCCTCAACACTCTGACCATCGCCTCCGAACACCACCAGCAGCCTCAGTGGTTAACAGATGTACAAGGTATGAAAGCACACACACACATTCAAGTAATTTCAAGCCCCGACATAGCACTTTATGTTGTTACTAAACTCGTTACCTTTTTTTGAGATCTGTCCTTTTACTGGTCTCATTTTCCCTATTTTATGTTGGAATCTCCCCCTTTTCTTTCCTCCCGCTCAGACATAGCTAACAAGGTGTTGCTAGCTCTCTTCACCGGGGAGATGCTCTTGAAGATGTACAGCCTGGGTTTACAGGTAGGTGGCTCACTTCTATGTTTGTTTGTTTCTATTAAGAGATTGTATTTTCATAACTCTAAGATAGACAAGGTAGAAAATTCTCACCTCAACTACCTTAAACCTCTCCTCTCTCTCTCTCTCTCTCTCTCTCTCTCTCTCTCTCCACAGGCGTACTTTGTGTCCCTCTTCAATCGCTTCGACAGCTTTGTAGTGTGCGGAGGAATTCTTGAGACCATTCTGGTGGAAACAAAGATCATGTCTCCTCTTGGCATCTCTGTGTTACGTTGTGTACGCTTGCTTCGAATCTTCAAAATAACCAGGTAATTATAGACGATCGTCAGTCTGACAATAATGGATAAAGTTTTGCTGACAAAGAGTGTGTATCCCTTTTCCTTTTCCCAAACACTAATACATGCACATACATTTGAAAGCCACCCGCAGCCGTTTTCGGCAGTTAAAGACAATCGCGACTATTGTGTTACCAAATATCCTCAGGATGCACAATGCTGAGAGAAAATGACAGACATCTGGGAAAATTAGTCAGATATGGTGCTGTGTTTTTAAGAGATATCTTCTGATGTACAGTATGTTCTTTTATTTTTTTGCTCACATTAACTGGACATCTCTCCTTCAGATACTGGAACTCCCTGTCAAACTTGGTGGCCTCCCTGCTTAACTCCGTCCGCTCCATCGCTTCCCTGTTGCTCCTGCTGTTCCTCTTCATCATCATCTTCTCCCTCCTCGGCATGCAGCTCTTTGGGGGGAAATTCAACTTTGATGAGACCAGACGCAGCACCTTTGACAACTTTCCCCAGTCTCTGCTCACCGTGTTTCAGGTGATGAAGCTGCGGACTGCAGAGTTTCCCAGTCCCATCTCTCTTCCATGACTCTTACAATAGTCTTACAATACAATGACATTTCATGTTATGTATCACTGTCACTTCTTTCCAATTAAAGTGTTTTTTTTAGGTTTTGTTTAAGCATATAAATTCAAAATGTCTTACTGAATAACATTATATTAAGAACTTTTAAAATAAATAAAAAGGAAGATTAAGAAAAAGATAAATATATGATTAGGCAGAAATTAATATGATGAAATCAAAATAAATTAAAATATTGTAAATAAATATTGTATATTTTTATTTTGTGAGCTATAATTAACTTCTTCTGTATGTTGGGATTTTCCCATGTTTTTCTCTACAGATCCTGACAGGAGAGGACTGGAACTCTGTCATGTATGACGGTATAATGGCTTACGGTGGACCATCCTTTCCTGGCATGCTTGTCTGCATCTACTTCATCATCCTCTTCATCTGCGGAAACTGTATCCTGCTGCAGCAGAGCGAGGCTTACATTATATAGTTAAATAGTAGCCTGGTGTTGGAGGGCTGATCGGTGATGAAAAGAACCACACAAAAACTCTGGAGCTTAGATTGAGAGCCTTACTTGTTTTCTGATTCTGATAAATTAGATTTTATCAATTGGATAATGCTTGTTTGTGATGTAAATACAATCAGATCCAGCTCCTTACAGAGATGCTGTTACACGAGGAAAGATTTTGGGTATATATTTTGTTTGCTGCTGTGCATTAGCAGCAGTTTAGTGACTTTCAAGAGCAGGACAGGTTACTCATAATTCACAGAGCCCGCCAGGATTGTTTGCAACTAAACACAGTGATGATCTTAAGGGTCAGCAACATCCTTAACTCCACCCCTCTGATCAGATATCCTGCTGAATGTCTTCTTGGCCATCGCTGTGGACAATCTTGCAGATGCTGAGAGCCTGACATCAGCGCAGAAAGAAGAGGAGGAGGAGAAGGAGAGGAAGAAACTGGCCAGGTAAAACTAGAACAAGAAAACATGAAATCCAAAGAAAAATGAAACAGGAGAAAGGGAGGCCTTAAACTTAGGCAACAGAGATAGACAGAAATGCCACATTTAAGGACGCTGAAACTGTAGGGCTGAAATCAAAGTAATAAAGATGCTTAACAATTATAACACGAGCTAGAAGCTTTTTAAGGCAGGCTGACATTTGCTGCTTTGCTTTTCTGTTTAAACTGATTTTATTGGGTAATATTAGCAATTACCTAAAAAAGCTAATTTGTCAGAGTTTTTTGTGAATCTTAGGGAAATAGAGTTCCCTCAGTGGCACAAATTATTGAATGTCTCCTTCTTGGTTGCCACCTGTATTGATCAGCGAATTAGTGTGATGCAAAACAACCTTTTGCCTACCCACTGTCCTTTTAGCTTGATCATAACAACACTCTGAAATACACCACACCACTGACATGAAACTAAGTGTTCATTTTGTTCTTCTGGTAGAAATGAAGGTGCGCATTATCCTTTTTCTCGCTTTCTGTAGGTTGGCCAGCCCAGAGAAGCGTCATAACAACGAGAAGCCACCTCTGGAGGAGAAGAAGGAGAAGGAGAAGAAGAAGGAGAAGATAGAGCTGAAGTCCATCACTTCTGATGGAGAGACCAACACTGCTACTAAGGTACACAGAGACACACAAAATGACTTTACATAAAGGGTGTTCAGAGTCAAAGAAACGAAATCAATGAATATATGTTGTTCTTGCTCTTCAGATAAACATGGATGACTACTGTGGAGATGAGAGCGAGGAGAAGAACCCATATCCTGCCAATGACTACATAGGTGATCTATATATGTGAAGAAAGATCTTATTAGAAGAATTGATGTCTGTCCTCTTACTTCTATGTTCTCCACTAACTGTTTTTCTCTCCACTCTCCTTTCCTCCCTCCCGTCAGGAGACGAGGATGATGATGAGCCAGAGATGCCAGTGGGCCCGAGGCCGCGGCCACTCTCTGACGTTCAGCTGAAGGAGAAGGCTATTCCCATGCCAGAGGCCCGCGCCTTCTTTGTCTTCAGCGACACCAATAAGTAAGAAGATCCTTCAGTTCATCCCCGCCACCTTCTGTTCTTGTTTCCTGTGATCACCAAAAGTTCAGTTTTTTTGTAACTGGAGATTCAAACATGATTCACTCTCCCTCTCTCTCACTCTCCCTCTCTCTCACTCTCTCTCTCTGCCCCCGTTTCATTCACTTTGCTTTTCAGATTCAGGGTCCTGTGCCACAAGATCGTCAACCACAACATCTTCACCAACCTCATCCTCTTTTTCATCCTGCTGAGCAGCATCAGTCTGGCAGCAGAAGACCCGGTCAAGAATGACTCCTTCAGAAACCAGGTTACACACACACACACACACACACACACACACACACACACACACACACACACACACACACACACGCACACGCACACACGACCATTCATTAAAGTGAAGACACCTTATTTACACACTCAGACCCAGATATACATATAGCTGTGGACTGAAGTATACACAGTCATCATTAGCTGCCCACATGCATTCTGTGCTAAATGGGTTATAGCCGACAGCAACATATAGAGGAACCAGCACTGATCGACTGGCCTGTTACACTTAATGAGATTTATTTCAGAGGACTGCGACTGTGATTAAATTCATGTTAAGAAGATGTGAAACGCCTGTTAAGTTTTATTTTGATCGTTTAAGTTTTTAATTAAGTTTTTAATTTTTAGCTAGACTGGAATTTAACAGTATATCCAAAGTCAAAGAGTAATCCAATCTTACCCAGACGACAACGAAAACGCGTTGATAGTTCAGGCTTTTGCAATCTTTATGTCAAAGTATAAAAAATGTATTTTAATCATTTGTATACTAAAACAGATACCTTATATTCAGGATGAATCCAACTCTAAACCCCAATAACCTGTACTGTTATGAAAGATAAATCTGCACTGTAGTTTTATACACCAATAGAACAACATATTATTTATATATTACAGTAATGTTGTTTAGTGTTTATGGGTGTCATTTGTAAGCTACAGTTTAATATAAAGAAAAGACACACTGTTTGTTCTGTGTCTGCGTTTCTATATTATTTCATCCCTTAGTGAGCAAGGCAACCCCCCCTGAGGGCTAATAAAGATCTGCTTTATTCTATTTTCCCTGGCTACAGTAGAGACCGCTGTCTATTAGTCCAACTAAATTAACCTTGCTCTGAGCCTTAATGAAATAATACATCCTGTTTTTCAGCAACTGCTCTTTTTTTCCTGAGTCTATTGAAGTCAAATCTGAATGTATTATCCTCAGACCTGAAGCTCATTAATATTTCAGTGTATTGTGGAGTCATCAAAGAATATTCTACAGTAGCTCATGAGTTCAACATAAACCCCTGAAGATCTGGCCCTCTTCTTTACTCTCTCTTTTTTTCTGTGTAAATATTTGCACGCTAGCCGAGAACACTAACACTAATACGACAGATGAGTTGGTCATGTAGATTTTTTTCTTTAACATGTTGTTTCACAATGTTTTGTTCACAATTTAGTTCATACTATCATGGCAGATAAATCACATGAACTAAATCTGTATGTTAATCATGTAACTTAAGAAAAACTGCTATAATACTCTTCATATAAATCGATGTAAATCATGCTCTTGTTGTGTTTCAGATCCTGGGCTATGCAGACCATGTCTTCACTGGACTCTTCACCATAGAGATCATACTTAAGGTAGTATTTAATGATGAAGATGTAGGAAAAGTTGGCCTGCAAGTGCAGCATTATGAATGTGCACTCTCTCATGTATTACCGATCTTTTAAAACATTTTCTACCTGTAGGACACATTAGAATCTAACGTTTTTGCTGCTGATATTTTGCTATGCAAAGCAGCAAACAGCGGTCGATGTTTGTTTTAGCCTGTTGAGAAGGGTAGAGAACTCTGTAGAGATGACTTTCAGATAACTTTTAACAATGTGATTTTGGTAGTCAACCTTCCGTAAAGTAAGTTAAAAGAGAGAGACAATTTGCAGGTACGTATTCCCCCGTATGCATTACTAAGATGTGACTTCATTCTTCTTTGTTTGACTCCAAAATCTGAACTTTAACCTCTACAGATGACAGCCTATGGAGCATTCCTCCATAAAGGTTCATTCTGTAGAAATTATTTCAATATTCTGGACCTGGTGGTGGTCAGTGTGTCTCTCATCTCCTCTGGAATACAGTGAGTGAAACTTCATGTTTTCTATTGCATGTTTCTCAATTGTTGTGCACTGATACTAACAACATTATTTGGCAGTACGTTCCATGGATGTTGCCAGTGAATCTTTGAGTGTAATCAAACATACAATTGTTTTATTAAATGTTAAACTACTGGACTAGTCAGCCACATAATGACTAGTGTACGAGTTCCTTGTCCAATCTAAGAACACACAGATCAAATTGCTAAGTGGCTGAGTGAGGACATTTTCATTTGTAAATTACCTCATGCATTCACACTTCTCTCTGTTCTCTAACAACTTTACACTTCATTACTCCCAATCTCTCTCTTTGTGATGTTTATTAAAAATGTTCTCTGCTTCTTGTAGCAAATAACTCCTTGAACACTGCAATATCTCTGATGTTTAATATGCTATGCTACACTCTCTGTCTCTAACGCTTAATAGTCTAGACTTCTCGAAGTAAGTCCACATTAGTCTGTATCAATAACCCCCTTAACAGACCTTCACCTTTAATGTGTAAAAGTGTCACTCTTTTGATTTGGTATTTCTATAGTCTTGGAGAGTTAAGTCAAAGCCTCATTTCAAGTGAGAAAAATGGATCTGATGTGATCAACAAGGGTTGAGTGTAGAAGGATTACACAGTATTGATCATAAATGAGGGGTTTTGTTGTTATGAGCACATTGTATGCTTTTGCATTCAATGCCTGCCAAAATGTCTCCTCGCAGGGATCATATTCAAGAACAAGAGTATCTTTTGTGATTATGGGTCCTCTTACATTACTGTCATCATCATATCTGGTAAATATTGATATGTTTGTTCATCAGTCTTTGTCATGGACTTGTAGACGGGTCAAACTCTGCTGAACTCTCCCAGGTTATAGAAATGACACCTGAATGCTAAAACTCAGTGGTTTTGCCTGTTAAAAGTAGTTTGTGTGCAGGATTTGTCTTGAATATATCACAGTCAAATTAATTGTGATGGTGTTGTATTCAGTAGTTTTAATGTCTCCCCCCCCCCCTTGACACTGTTTTGCTAACAATAATAACACAATCACCTGGTGTCTCTTAGAGATAGACTCTTCTATGAAATCTTTTGGCATGTTGTCATTGAAGTATCTGTTCACACTGCAGAGAAGCTATAGAAAAGAAGAACTAGTCCTTAAACAGATCACAACATGATAGATATATGTTGTATATATGTATATGGAAAGCGTATTTCTGCTCTTTAAAGAAAGTGGTCACAATTAGGCAGTCTTCAAATGGTGTCAAATGTGAATTGTTCCTCTAAGTCAAGAAACTGAAGCACATCTATATCTTTTGCATAGATATACATCATTAAAGAGGTAATGTATAGAACGTGTATGGATCGAACTAACACTAGAATATATTAGAGCACTTGGTTTGACTGTAATATCTTACTGATAACATCCTACTCTACGTGAACTACCTTTAACTTCCCTAAAACGTTGCCTTCCTGTCTAAAAAGTTGCACAACGCTCCTCACTTTTCTGTTAAAAGCCGACACAAAGTAATATCACTCCCGTTAAATCACTTCTTTGCCCATCTATAAGTTACTCCCTTGAAAGGATACATTGACATTTTGAATATGCTTTCTTCCTTCTACCTTCCTTCATTTGTTCTTCAGTTACCTGAATGACTGCTTTGCTTTCTATGCTGACGTTTAACATAAAGAATAGACATTTTTATACCTCTTTAAATCAAGTAATAATAATTACGCTTTGAAAGCCAGGTTCAGATAACAGAAGGACCAATGTTGAAGCTCTTTCAAGCATTTATGGTAAAAATCAAAATGTCAAGGTATTCATTAGATTCTTTTGGTTAGTATGTAAAACTCTTCTTTTGATCCACTTCCTTTAGAAGGTCATACTGTTTGACCTTTGGCTTGACCTGAAACTCTCTTACAGCACAGTAACTTCTCTGTTTGCTTGTAAACGTGTGTGTTTGTGTGGATTTATTTGTGCTGTTCTCCTGTGTGTTTGTACGTGAAACGTATGTATATGTGTTGTGCTGTGTTTTATGTCCATTTGTATTGTTTATTATTAGTTCATGTTTTTTTTTGCCATCTTACTTAAGCTTAATCATCATGTTTTTGACCTGAAAATTTTTTACCTCCCTCAAATCTAATGCTTCACAATTGAGATATACGGTAACATAGTTTAAAAGAGAGTTGAATTTTGTTTATTTTCCAGCATAAAGTCTATAATTGACATATCTTATGTAAAAGTATGTTCTTCCCCTACTCTAATTTAACTTTTTTTTTTTTAAATATCCATTTTTTATTTACTTGTCTCTAAAGATCTTTTTTTTTTTTAAATAAGCATTTTTACTCACAGTTTTAGGATCATTTTTGTATCATCAGACGTGATATGTTTTCAGTTGTTGGTCTTTTTATTTCCTTAGCGTGTGTGTTGAGTCGTCTCAGTCTCCACAGTGTTTTGACCACTGCTTTAGTTTTTGTTAATAACCTTCAACACAGATGCTATTAAAAGTGCTGTGAGTTGTTCCAGTTTTGAGAAGATATCTCAACAGTAAGATGTGTGTTTAATCTGATGCACTGGTCAGCAGTTTAACCCCCTGTGTGTTTCAGGTCCAGTGCAATTAACGTGGTGAAGATCCTGAGGGTTCTGAGAGTGCTCAGACCGCTGAGAGCAATCAACAGAGCCAAGGGACTGAAGGTAAGAGCGCTCGTGCAGAAACAAACAAACACAGAATCCACACTTGCACTCTTCTTTACAATAAATGAACTCACCATCACTCCTGCTGTGTTTTTACAGCATGTAGTGCAGTGCGTGTTTGTGGCCATCAGGACCATCGGCAACATCGTCATCGTCACCACGCTACTGCAGTTCATGTTCGCTTGTATCGGAGTACAGCTCTTTAAGGTAAAGACAAAAGGAAGAAAAGAAGAGTCTAGACCTGTGTGCAGGCCTCGTGAATGTCATCACTGATAATGTCACAGCTGTAGGTTTTTTTGTGTGGTTTTCTTTTTCCAATACTGAGTTGTTGATCTTTTTCCATCAGGGCAAATTCTTCTTCTGTACCGACAGCTCTAAACAAAATCATGCAGAATGCAGGTAAGAGAGCCGTCCAGCCTGCACGCAAGCTTATTATTTCTCCCTTAAAACATAACTACTGGACAGAACACGTGAATTTGTGTTTGTCTGCTTGTGTTCACAGGGGTTCCTACATTATGTATAAGGATGGTGATGTTGGGAAGCCTGAAAGAGCCCTGAGGGTGTGGGAGAATAGCGACTTTAACTTCGACGACGTCCTGCAAGGCATGATGGCTCTCTTTGCTGTGTCTACCTTCGAGGGCTGGCCAGGGTGTGTCTACATACAAACACAATACACATGAATATACACATTTGCATATCATATGCACTCTACTGTTTTAAGTGTTTTTCCAAATTCTATGTATCCTATTCTATTATTCCTTAAGTGTCTGAGGGTTTAGTGCCTCTCTTCTTCTCCTCTTGCTGCCCTGCATAATTCATCTTCCTCCTCTCTTCAGATTACTGTACCGGGCCATAGACTCTCACGCTGAGGATGTCGGGCCAATCTACAATTACCGCGTCGTCATCTCCATCTTCTTCATCATCTACATCATCATCATCGCCTTCTTCATGATGAACATCTTCGTCGGTTTTGTGATCGTCACATTCCAGGAGCAAGGAGAGCAGGAATATAAGAACTGTGAGCTTGACAAGAACCAGGTAAGGCTGCACGTTTGTGAGTGTTAAAGTGCAGTTTTTTCAGTTTTTCAGCAGCAGGACAGTAGGATTTTTCTGGTTACAATCAAAGGCAGAGTGACTCTGCTGTTCTGCCATGAAAGTCATTTTGTCATTCAGGAGGCACATGGGAGGGAGAATGAAGGCCAGGAAGGCGGGGGAGAGGTGGGAGATTCTGGCGAGGCTGAACATGAGTTTTTTTGGGGGGGGGGGGGGGGCTGAACTACTTCAGGAGTGCAGCCAGGAGGGAGCGGCAGCACCTCAGACAGAGGCTGAGACTTGCGCTAACAGAAAGAGCTAGGCCAAGTCCCTGCAGCTGTGTTCTCTGTAATGATGAGGAAATACACAGAGAGAATGCAGGAGTAGCCTGTTTGAAAATGTCCTTTTTTAGACTTCCAAAAAGCAATTGTACATCCTTACTTCCATGACAGTCTGAGTAAAGAAAAACAGAGTGGTGAAGAAAGACACCACCACACAAATGTAAAAGGCGAATGTCTTGGTCTGTGTTTGCTCACATTATGTCTCTGCTTGTCACAGCGTCAGTGTGTGGAGTACGCTTTAAAGGCACGTCCATTGCGCCGCTACATCCCCAAGAATCCCTACCAGTACAAAGTGTGGTACGTGGTCAACTCCACCTACTTTGAGTACCTGATGTTCACCCTCATCCTCCTCAACACTATCTGTCTGGCCATGCAGGTAAGTCACACACACATATACACTCACTGATGGTTAACACGAGGGCTTTAAAATAAACTCCTATAAACCAGCCTTTCTCTACCGACATTAATGAGCTGTTTATGTGTCTCTGCAGCATCATGGGCAGACTAAAAATTTCAACGATGCCATGAACATCCTTAACATGCTCTTCACTGGACTCTTCACTGTGGAGATGATTCTAAAACTGATTGCCTTCAAACCCAGGGTAGGTCCACTTCTATAGCTGCAGAATAGAACAGCATGGTGGTAAAGTACAGTACAGTAGGTTACAGCTGTTAATACTAATGTATTATAATAAATGAATATAGACTACAGCATTAAATAGCATTTCATGATTTCTTCACAGTTATTGTAAATAACTCCTTACTGTTGTTGAACTGAATCTCTGTTTGATTTCCTCCGGGTGATGATTATGACATCAGAGAGTTCAAACTTGTTAAGCAAACAGCTTCATGTGGTTTTTAATCTGACTGCTCCCTTGTTACCCTCCCGCTGTTGCTTTGTAGCTCTGTGTCTATATTGGTCCAATCACAGAATTTCCTGATCCATCATCTATTTAAACAGTTACAGAAGGGAATTATTCTCACTGTTATAGCTGGGTTAGTGGAAAATCCTTTCACAAAATCAATAGCAAAAACATCATTTGATTGTACAATCTGAGGCATATCTAAGTAGATGCACTGTACAGGCTGTAGATAAGAACATGTTTATTCCCAGTAACTGATGATATTTATAGATTATTTCAACCAAGCAGAAATGACACATCAAGTCATTTGCTCTTCAGCTCACTGACAGGCTTCTTTAAATACGAAGGGGAGATTAAACCCCCTGCCAAGGGCAACTCTTTTCTTCTCTCTTATAGTAGCTTGCCCTCAGGTATACCGTTCAACAGGGTATGTCTATTCTTACAAAATTAACAACATCATAGAGAATCATTTAAACCAACCTCCTGGGGTTTATAAAGAAAAAGAGAACTTTTTGTGTTGGAGGAAATAATGTATATTGTTTTTTATTATGTTATGCAATGAGTTACAGCTGGTTAGTGGGTGAGGTAGAATATAGAATACATTTCATGCTCAGACTTTATTTTGTTGTCCTTAAAATGTGATGATTTAGTGGAGATGGATGAAATGGACAACACCCAGTGATCATGTAATTACTTTTGTATGTAATGATGTGCGTGTACCAGTCTGTAGAACATTCTGCATTCAATGTTTTCAGGCACATGAAGCCGCAGCTGGAACATCCTCCTAACTGCGCAGGACAACTTTTAAGGCTTGGGAATTGCCTTCATGCCGCACTGCATTATAAATGAAATGTTATGTAATGTTGAAGTAAAATGCCAGATTTCTAAAATTAGTTTTACAGCTCCTATTTATGGTTTTTTTTAATGAGTAAGTCAGAGTTTCTCTGACGTCGTGACCGGTAACAAGTTGAATACCTTGAGAAACGATTCAAATAGTCACTCATTCACTTTTGTTAATTCAAATAAGTCTACATGTAACGATTATGTGCGACATGAAGACATGTTCCCAAGCCACATTGAGCATTGCTCATGGGAATGCACGTGTGTACTTGTGTGTGACCTACAACTCCTGGATGTTCTTTAATAATCCTGGTTTGTTTTTATAAACTTTTTTCTTCATACAGCCGCCACATAGAGGACCAGCTCACTAACACTTTTATTCTCAGGTATTACACAAATGGGATCAGCGCCAGGACGGTTTTTCTTTGCATAAGTTGAACTGTAAATTTATACATATAAACTTTGAATTGCTTGTACTGTCTCCTCTGCCTTTGAGGAGCTTCTGTTTCATGTTGACACTTAAACTGTGTTTTTATAATGTGTTTTAAGGTTCTCATCATCTAATCGCTTATTATTTGAAACTAATGTGTGCCTATGGAAGTGTATCAAACCAAATTAATCACAGCACACATATGTATTTATATACTATGTGTGTAACTGATATTACATTAATATTCTAACTAGAAAAAAACACTAGATTAAAATGAATATTCAATCCAAAGAAAAGCTTGTACTATTTTGCATGTAGTAACAGCTGCAGGTGAATTTTGCTGAAAAAAGAGTTTTTGTTTTTTTATGATGATACATCAGCTGCATTTGACAGATGATGAAGCTTAAAATAGATGAGGAAGATAGATTTTCTCCCATCATGTATTTATGTACTATGTGCATATTTATCAGTGTGACGCTAAACATTATGTTGGAGTCGTTCAACTTTATGGGGCTTGTTTGAAAGTTAAACATTTTTTAAAGATAGTGGCCTCACATCTCATTATCCAAAAATGGATTCTTCTATTTCCCCTGATCAGATGTCAAACAACTTTTAGACATACAATGAGAATCAGTTTTTCTCCAATCCTGTTGCAAAAAGTGCCGTCACAGACACAGGAACATAATTATCCCTCCAAGCTCAGAGTGATAACAATTCTGAGTGAGCAAGAAGAAAACAACTTCTCCTTTTCAGTCCATATAATATATTTTTATTTCACCAGCTGAAATTATTCTGTTTTTGCCTGAAGCTATGTGGATGTTTTTCATAAATGCTCACTTTGTACTACTGCTGCTGATGAATTGCCAACAATAAGTTAAGTAAACAAAGTGAGCTTTCAGTATAATCACTGCCACAGTTTCGCTGAATTGCCCCAAGATGCTTAAGTAACTGCTATCTAACACGCCATCCTGACAGGAAAGCCAGCTGCGCTCGATGAAGCAATACTGCAGAGGAAACAAATTGATTAGTTTCATTAGAATTAGAATTAAAATTCCTTCATGTAGTCGGTCATTAGCTGATTTTTTTGTTGCCTTTGTGTACTGTACGACCTCATACCACCTTAAGAGGGCTGCGAAGTAGCAGCAGATGTTGTTTTCCTTCTAACCTACCTTTCTTACCCTCCTCCTCCTCCTCCTCCTCCTCCTCCTCTTGCTCACCTCATCCTGTGTAGGGGTACTTTAGTGATCCCTGGAATGTGTTTGATTTCCTCATCGTAATTGGCAGCATTATAGACGTCATTCTCAGTGAGATCAACGTAAGTACGAAGCCCACTCTCCTTGTCGCTCCCTCTTTTCTCTCTGTCTTGTGCCCTCTTGCTTCTCCTCAATTGTCCATTTCCTGACACTCTCCTGTCCTTTGTGGCTATCTTGTGTTGTGCTGTCTTTCCTCTTTGTATCTCTCTTCCTTCTTTCTTTACTTCTTCTCTCTCCTGCTTCCCTTCTCCCTCCATCCTTGACTCCAAGATGGCCGCTGCTACTCAGGGGAAGCCAACCACAAGGGTTCCTGAGCAAGAATGATCCTGTTAGTAGGTTTTAAATAAGAAAACTAGAAGGATCTCAGGCAGGTGAAGCTTTGAATGCAAAGGGTTTCTGTCTGGCGTTCTCGTTCTTTATTCTTCACGGTATTCCACTTTTTGTCAGACTGTGACATGTCCTCAGGTCTGTTTCCTTCACTAACTGAACTAACTCACTGACCAATCATTAAACAACTTACACATTTATTTCTTTTCTTTTTTAAACTGCAGCAACAGCGGCGTTTTTTAAGTTGTGATTTTGTTGCAATTTGTTATTTACTGTTCTTGTTGTTGTATTTTCTTCTCATGTACAAGCATGACCAATCGGCGCTGCTCTACCTCTGCACTCCATCTCTTTCAGACTGCCCCTTCTTTTGTTTTTTTTGCTGTTTAAATTATTTTTATTCTGTCCCTTCCTCCTACTAAGAACTTCAGTGTTCATGTATATAATCTTATTTTTTTCTCCTCTCTCTTTTCATTGCCATTCTTTCCATTTTTTAAATGTTCTTATGTTCTGTCCTTTTCTTCTGTTGTTTTTCTGTTCTTCCACCCCTACGCAGCATTATTTTGTTGATGCATGGAACACATTTGATGCCTTGATAGTTGTGGGTAGCATTGTTGACATAGCGATCACTGAGGTTAACGTAAGTAGTCAAACTCCCTCCCTCCCTTCCTGCCTGCCTGCTCTGCCATTCCCCCACACACAAACAGACCGAGCGCTGATACTCATCACGCATGCTTTCAAATACTTAGAAAACTTCAGCCGCACCACATTCGAACTGAACACACGACTGAAGTCTGGCAGTGAATGCAGCCAGATGTGGCACAATCAAAACAGAGCACATGCAATGGTTTGTGTCAGTTCAAACGTATGAACCTTTAAGTCAAACAGTTATGCTCGGAAACTCTCATTATCAACTAAATTGTTATTTTGCCATACTTTTTTTTAACTTATGATGAATGTTTTGGAAGCTGGAGAGCTAACTTGATCTTTCTTCACGATATTATTTATTGTTTAAATGTATTTTTTTATAATAATAATAATATAGGCTGTTTAAATCAATTGGTTTCACAACCTTTTTTCTGTTTCTGCAAGTTCTAATTACTTTATAAGGCTGAAAATATAAATTTTCTTTCTTTCTTTTAGTATCATTATGTGTAAGGATTCTAATATTTGAAACTGCTTCAGAGAGGTATTCATGACTCGGTCTGCTGAGCATCAAAAAACTATTGCATTTGCCAATAGAACCTATTGCATTGTCTCAGCACTTGGTTTGTTTTCACATGGTTTCATTTGATCTTTTGTCACTGCCAAAGGGGATAGTGTCTTTTCCCTTTGCATGATGGACGCTGTATAGCATGACAGATATAAAGATGGTATATCAAGGCCTGGTACTGTATGTAATGTTTTCAGAAAAGATCGGCATTACTGAACTAGAATGATTTTCTAGAAAAGTAGCAAATACATGTTCTCATTTTCGAACAATGGCATTTTGACCCAAGGGTTATTTAACTCGCTCAATTCATAAATCACCGGGAAACTTCACATTCAAATGAGGAAAATATAACTTGCTGTTGCTTTTTTTTGTCCAACAATAGCAATGTGCAGACATGGGGAACAATTTGATCCGTAAATGAATTTAGTCAGGTCCCGTGAAATTTATGTAGATGTATGTATGAATTCATTTATTATCAACATGGAGGGCCCTATGGTCAACAGTGGGGCTGAATAAGAATGACTATCCCAAACACAAGTCAAATGTTGAGTGTCTATTGTATTTACACTGCTGGGATAATTGCTGTTTTATTCATGTTATATTCAAAGTGCTCTTTGGCAGGAGAATATTCTGAGAAGCATCCAAACTGCTGTGTGAGCCTGGACAGATCTCAACACCATTTAGCCTTAACAGAGGACATGTTTTACAATGCATGCTGATTGCCAGAGACAACTTTTTTCTGCACTATGATTAGACTAGCCAAAGCAGTGATTGTCACATAAAAAACGGACTTTTATATTGTGATGGTGTCTGCCACTTTAGTCACATTTGATGCCTCGCCTTTGGCGTGCACATCTTTACATCTCTAGTAGCAAAAATCCAGTAAAGAGTCCTCAGAAGAATGACAGAAGGTTAAGTGGAAGTATAGGTGGAGGCAGCTCTTCATTAGTCTTTACTTGTATAGATTTTTTACCTGCCTTGCTTGGTTTTCTACAAAGCTAATTTCATGCAACAAGATGGATCCTTTTGAAAAAACACACCTTCACAAATAGGCTCGCTCGCTTTCTTTAAAGGAGTGGAAGAATGTGGATGTGGAAAAATAATATTTCATTACAAACCTTCTTTAATTGAAAACTTTCAGAGCCCAGATTGCGGCTTTTTACTGCTCTCAGTCTCTATGCTAAGCTAAGCTAGCTAACTGTTGGGCCCAGTTTAACTGTAGCAAACAGTTAACTATTTGCAAGAAACAAATCAATGTGTTGAATGTGTTTACATTAAATCCTTGTTTATATCCTATTTTCCAAAATACATGAAGACATAGACATTAAGTCTCAGTTAAGTTAAACATATTTGATAATGTTACATCAATTCGGGATACAAGCAGAAATGCAATATAATACAGCTTCTGAAATCCTCTTGTACCCTCAGCCTGCCGCTGGTTTGAGGTCAAGAAGCAAAGCAAAGATATGCACACGGGTACACCGGTGTGTTCTCTGACGCTGGAATGCAGTGTGTTTCACCTCAGACAGCACTGGTCAGGCATACAAATAAGGTTAGTGTATCCCAGGGGTGTGTGAGCTTGGCAGTTGTTTTCCTGCCTTCAGAAAGGGAATCCATTTGTTCCTGTGAGAGGCCAACACAGCTTTTCATAAACAACCCTGGATCATTTCTAACCTGTGCTTGGATATTTCTAGTTTTAATAAGTTATTCTGAGGTCTACATAAAAGGTCTACATCCTGCTGAGATAGAATTGAGCTGATCTTAAAGCTCAGTATGCCTGTGTATATGAATAAATACAGTACATAGAGACTAAATAAAGGCTGACGGGTAAATCAATTTCAGATTTAACATGTCTATTGGGAACTGACAATATTTAACCAGTGATTGATTAGATACCGTAATGCTGAGTTTAGCTGGGCCAGAGATATACATCTTTGTCATCTATACAAGTCTCTGATTTTGCATCTAACACTTTGCTTTGGAGTCTGCCTTTGGTTTGATTGTTTTGTTTGATTTGATTGACTTTCTCTCACCCCTAACCTAAAGGCATGCCCCAAGTCTTTTTTTTTTTCCTTTTTCTCCGGTGTTTTTTAATGATTTGGGTGATGCGATGCCCAAGCTACCTTTTTTTCTTTTTCTTCTTTAAGAAACCCTCCGCACTTAAATCCTGTGAGAACTCTGGACTGTTTTTGATCTCTACCTTGTCACGTTAGACATTTTAGATTTAAGCCTTCTACTGAATTTCATCAGGCACCCATGCACAAGTGGATGTTTTTTAAGGTACTGAGCAATGCAATTACAAACTAGCGGCAGTTTGCCAACAGCTCGCTCTCTTTTCATTGCATTCCTAAGTACAGAGTGAAGTGCAGTAGGAGGCCAGTTTTTAAAATGTTATCCCTACGCCTTTAGTAAATATTAAATGGCCAAAAAATATTCTGTTTGAGATCACCCACTTTGCTGCTCTGTTGGGTGCTGGTTGTCTTGGATTAGCAGCACTTTGTGCGGTCTTCGATTTAGAATGCTTCCTTCATCCTGGGTCTCTAATTCTCCCCTGCAACCTGCGGGTGCTTCTTAAATGTTATGTGGTTTCTTTTTACGTTTCTGGTTTTGGTTTGAGTAGAAGTAGTGTGAACAGATTGGTAGTGGTTTGCTCTGAGCGGTGTCTTGCAGGCGATGCCAGTATGGGCTGCATCTATTTCTCCTTTCCTTATCTCTATTCGGAATGCCTCCTCTTCTCCTCTTCTCCTCTTCAACTCTCTTTCTGACCTTTTTCGTTTCTCTTAACTCTTCTTTTGTGGATGTTTATCTCTCTTTTTCTCTGTCTTTCTTCTCATTGGTTGGTAGTACTGCTTGCTCACCTGAAATGCAAGCAGGGTCACATGGGTCTCTCATGCTTTGCATGTAAAATAATATATATATTTTAAAATCATTCTGATATAAACGTGTACTGTGCTCTTCATCTCATTAAAATGAAATGAAGTGTTGCATTATTACACGTTAGCAACATAAGAATCAAACTTTAAAAAAAGGTGATAAAGCCTCAGATCTATTATACAATGCTCCAAAGAAACCCATGTAACCAACTGAACTGTCTGAAATGATGTATTTCTGCTTGAAAACATGACTTGAAACAATGAGCTCATACATCAAATGAGCTTCAATCAAAGAAACTCACATCTGCACTGTAGTTCAACTTGAAAGCTCTACTGTATATTTATGAAAAATGAACCCCATGCACGGATCCCTCAGGGCCGCAAAAACAC